>NW_005871123.1:2313066-2315665 GCF_000147115.1 Myotis lucifugus | reverse complement strand
GGATAAGGGACCCTCTCCCCCCCTGCGCACAAATTTTGTGCACCGGGCCTCTAGTGTATGTCAATAAGAGATCTAAGCATTCCTCTGTAGGACTGTTCTGGGTCTTACATTGTGAGGAGCTATAAATTCTAAATTAAAAACCAATTAAATCCTTAAAGTATTCTTCATGCTTTCTGTGTATTCCTGGAACTATTTAGCTGAATAAACAGAATGGGTGCATTCTCTAGTGAGATCAAACAGTCAAATATACCAGTTACATCTTTTTGAACTTATATTCCAACTGCTTATCACGTAAGAAAATAGATCAAGATTGTTATTTAACAAAAACACATAAAAACATATTTCCACTTGAGGGGGAAGTTGGCTGGTTATGTTGAGGCTAGAAAACCCATGTAACAATATCTCACTGTCATTGGGGATAATCCTTTTTGGCTTTTACTGTGTAATGTACTCCTTAAAGGGCTAGCTGTGTGGTGACCTTCCTGGGGTTCAAGGAGTAAAAGAAAACATCTCCTTTGCCATCAATGACCTTGGAATCAGATTATCTGGGACCCCTTTCTTCTATGTGTTAAGTTACTTTGTGACTTGGGCAAGTCATTGCATATCTCTTGTCCACAGTTTCCTCAGGGCAGTGGATTCAAGGGCAGAAGCAACATTTTTCATGGTTATTGCAATACTTGCATACAATATATAATTTGATATTAGTTCATTCATCATAGAAACATTAACTAATTATATAACATACCAAGCACTATGCTCTGTACTGAGATAAACTGCAGGAAACATGATGGCTGCATTCAGGGCCCAATAGAGAAGACAATCAATCAGTTATTAATCACATAGAGACTGTAATAACTATTACTGTGGTTTTACTGTTAGTACATAAGACATAGTCGATATCATGAAGAGACATATGAAGAATAGACAACACATTTTTATTCTAGGATGAGAAAATCCTTGGAAACAGTTTGGCACATGAGCTGAAATTTGAAAGACACAAGTCACTAGCCAGATAAAGAAAGGAGAAGATGGAGTCCCAGGCAAAAATAATGGAACATGCTAAACTATGGAGATAAGAGGACAAGATACATGATGAAAAGTAGCATATTAATTTTTGGTTTTGCAACAGATATTTATTAATCATTGCTTGTGTTCTGAATGCTTGTGTTCTCTTAAAAATTTATATGTTAAAATCTTAACCCCAAAAGTTAATGGTCATTATAGGTGGGTCCTTTGGAAAATGATTTAGGTCATAAAGGGGGAAACTCCATGAATGTGATTCATGCTCTTATAAGATAAATCCACAGAGATTCCTAGTTCCTTTGGCTATTGAGGATACATTTAGTTTTCTATCCTGAAAAGGCTCCTCATCTGACCATGTTTGGCTTCTGATCTCAGACTTTTGGACTCCATACAATGAGAAATATATTCCTGTTATTTACTAGCCACCCAGTCTGTGGTAATATGCTCCTGCAACCTGAAAGAATTAAGACAATCACTTATACTTTAGATTCTAATTATGCAATGATATATACAAAAATAGTCTTACCATGACACAGATCAGTGTGCAGGAGGCGAAAATACAGTTTACAGTAATTATAGTTGGGAATTAGTGTGAACACAGGAGTCTGGGAAGAAGTGAAGCTAAAGAGTAGTTAAAGGCATGAGTGTAAAAGCCTAACCTGCTCCCTAAGGGACTTACATTCTATCCAGTGAACAATAATGACATGTGATAATTGAATTTAAGTAAAAGAACAATCTAATAAAATTGCACTTTTAGAAAATTATTCTGTAGTAATGAACAAAATGAATTGGAAGGAGATACTACTGGAAGAGTAGATATGTGTTAGGAAACAATCACAAGAAATAAAGAAGCCAATTATGTATGTTAAAGAAAGCTACTGAGAATACATTTCTTTTAAGGAAAAAGAATGCAAAGGAATTGATTATACATTATCTGGAAATTGTGAGAAAAATGCCCAATTTGAGTGGCAGAATTCATTCATCTGATTATTTAATACTAGTAGCCCGGTGCACGAAATTCGTGCATGGGGAGGGGGGTTCCTCAGCCAGGCCTACAACGATGCCAGGATCCGTCGCCATGGACTCCGGCCCAAGACCCCTGCCCTCCCCTTCCTCCACCAAGCTTGGGTGCGGACTCCGACCGAGGTCCCTGCCCTCCCTTCTTTTCACCTGGCCAAGCACACATGTTCAGCTTTAGAAGTTATTTACTTACTGATGGTTAGTAAATAACTTCTAAAGCTGAAGGTGTCGCCGCGAGCCCAGCATTCTTTGCCAGGGACTCCGGCCCCAGGCCCCTCCCCTCCCCTCCTTCAGCACTAACTCTGGGCTGGCATCGCAGCAAGCTCAGCATCCCTCGCCATGGACTCTGGCCCAAGGCCCCTGCCCTCCCTTTCCTCCATGCGTCCCGGGTGCAGATGTTGGGCTCATGTCGCCATGACCTGTTCCACCCATCTGAAGACTCCAGCGGGAGTACTGCCCCCTCCCCTCCCTCCAATGGACGGTTTTTAAGAAGCAGGGGGGAAAAAAGGCCTGACCATACAACAGCAGGATGCCTTTCACCGGTATAAAAAGTATG
>NW_005871123.1:2297579-2312956 GCF_000147115.1 Myotis lucifugus | reverse complement strand
CGCTTGACACCTGCATATGCAAATTAACTGCCATCTTTGTCAGATAATTTGCATAGTCACTTGGATTGGCTGGTGGGTGTGGCTGGTGGGTGTGGCTTCAACATTGCAGAGGGACAGTTAATTTGCATGTTTGTCTATTATTATATAGGATATGTTTATTGAGATTTTTATGAATAATATAATACTATAGGGCTAATGTAAACTCAGGCAATATATCAATAAACAAAATTGACAGAAATTTCAGCCTTCAAAGAGCTTACACCAGGTTTAGTGGAAAGTAAGCATAAATAAGATCTATACCAGTGGTCGGCAAACCGCGGCTCATGAGCCACATGCGGCTCTTTGGCCCCTTGAGTGTGGCTCTTCCACAAAATACCACGTGTGGTCACGCACGTACAGTGCAATTGAAACTTCATGGCCCATGTGCAGAAGTTGGTTTTTGGCCTGGGCGAATCTATTTTGAAGAAGTGGCATTAGAAGTGGGGGGTGTCGGTCAGTTGGGTGACGACGGGAGACTTGGCTCAGCCGGCCGCGGGATACAAAATGGGGGAGGCATGCGCGATTCATGCACAAGTTGAGTGAGCCAGTCAGTCAGCAGTCTCATGTGCAGTGGTTAGTGCTAGTCGCATCTGCAAATCGCTCACGGGTGACAAAAGTACCTACTCGAAGCATAAAGTTACCTGTATTTTTCCAACCAACTGCAAATCCTACAGGTATTTTTGTCATCAATTTAAGAATTGTAATACTTTTGTGTTGGTGGCTTTATTATTATAAAATGAAACATTTTTTTAGGTGCCCTGTTTGAGATGGCTACAAAGAAGAAGCAAAGAAAAACGGAAGACGAAAACCGTGAATTTAAAGTTGAATTTAAAGTTGAATGTACCTACCTATATAGTTTAAGTTTAAAAAATTTGGCTCTCAAAAGAAATTTCAATTGTTGTACTGTTGATATTTGGCTCTGTTGACTAATGAGTTTGCCGACCACTGATCTATACTAATAAAAGCCTAGGTGGCTTCTTGGCCTCGTGTCATCACAAGATGGCTGCCACCACATCATCACAACATGGCTGTCCCCATGTCATCACAAGATGGCTGCCCCCATATCATCACAAGTTGGCTGCCACCACATCATCACAAGATGGCCGGCAAGGGAGGGCAGTTAGGGAAGATCAGGGCAGCAGTGGAGGGAAGTTGGGGGCGAGATCAGCCTGGCAGGGGAGCAGTTAGGTGCAATCAGGCTGGCAGGCAGAAGCGGTTAGGGGCAATCAGGCAGGCAGGCAGGCAAGTGGTTAGGAGCCAGCAGTCCCGGATTGTGAGAGGGATTTCCAACTGTCAGTTTTGGCCCAATCCTGCAGCTATCGGGCCTAAACTGGCAGTAGGACATTCCCCGAGGGGTCCCAGATTAGAGAGGGTGCAGGCTGGGCTGAGGGACACCCTCCCCGCCCAGTGCACGAATTTCATGCACCGGGTCTCTAATAAATAAATAAATTATATAATCAGAAAGTACAAACTGTATGGAATCTAGAGATGAGAAAGGAGGATTCTAGTGGTCAGGGAAGTAAACCTTTAATAGAGTGGTCAGAATAGTTTTATTGAGAAGGTGAAACTTGAACAAAGACTTGTTGCAGATCAGGAAGTGATCCATAAGAACATCAAGGATATCAGGGACAAAAAAAAAAAGAAACTATGCAAAGACCTTGAGGTGGAACACATATTTGGCATGTTCAAGTAGCAGCTGTGGGATGGTGTGGACACAAACAAGGGACCGAAGCAGAGCAGGATGTGATGAGACAGAGTGGCAGGTGAAAGCCAGCTGAAGTAGAACCTTCCAGGCCATAGTAAGATTAGATTGTTTCAGATAGAAAGGGTTTGAGCCAAAGAATGACCTAAATATAGTTAAATATTAAAAGGAACATGTCTTCTCTATCATATATAAACTAATAAAGGCAAACATGCAAAGAATAAGCCTAATTATCATCCTATTTACACTATTCCATGAAGGTAAGAGAACATTTCTAAGCAAGAGTTGACTATGACTTGGATATGATAGAAGCAGGGGAGATGGGGAGGATTAGTTGTGTTCCGGGAGATACTACTACTGGAGGACTAGAAACATCTTAAGAGACAATCACAAAGATTTAAGAGGCAAATTATGTATATTAAGGTAAGGTATGGAGAACAAAGTTATTTTAAAGCATTATTGAAATTCGGGTAGACAGGATTTGCAGTTACATAGGATGTCCAATAACAGTTTTGTTCACTAATGTGAAGATGTAATAGAAACCTCAATTTGATATTATAGGATAAAGGGGAGGATGGCTAAACAAACATGTCCCTCAGTGGGTAAGAGAATCTAGTGCACAAGAATAGAGCTTTCCCTCAGATACAGGCAATACATTTCATCTTTACAAATGGGTCAGGAGGCAGAAGTATGGATATTGATGATGATAGATGAACAGGTGAGATGGTGTGAGTTTGAGGAACTTCTCTTTTGATGATTCTACCTTTCATAGCAAAATAAAAAGCTATCATTTGGGAATGTGGATGGCAAACCATGTGTCATATCTGAGGAAAGAACAGGAGTAAGCTGAATACTACTCTAGTTAAGTGGAAGAGTTAATAAATTAAGAGAATGTACTTGATATTTATGGTGATAAATGCAAAAAATAAGCCCAGAAAAATGGCTGTTTGTATTCACTAGACCTGAAAAAAAGTGTATAAAGAAACATTTTTCAGCATTACTGAAGACATACTATAGTCAAGCAACTGTGAATATTGGAAGAAGTAGCAAAAATGATGAGGTCATAGAGAGGGAAGTGTTAATGATTTACTGTGGAATCTAATCTGGGTTTGAATAGGAAAGGAGGAGTATCTTGAAAGTGAGACAGTGAACATGTTATGAATTCAATGAATTTTAGTCCCACTTTATTTGAAGTAATGATGAGGTTATTGTCTTAGAGGAAATAAGCTGGGAACATTGGAGGAGTGGTTATAGAGTTGGATATGTGACACTGAGATTCTGGATAGGCACACTACCCAGAGGGAGGGTTCAATTTTCAATGTGAACATCTGTCTCCCACTGATGCGGAAATCATTACAGTAACAAATCAACACCAGTATACCATGGGATCAGCCATTGGAGGGAAGTGCCTTGGAGAGTTGCCTGACACACAACAGAATTTGTGTGAGCAATAACATTTTGTTTTGTTTTGTTTTGTTTTAATCACATAAACTGTAAGAATTGTTTGCTACTGCACCTAACCTACCAAATCTTAAAACGTATAGTTATACTAGAGGCCTGGTGCACGAATTCGTGCATGGTTGGGGTCCCTAGGCTTGCCTGGCAATCAGGGCTGATCGGGGCCATCTCGCCCAGTCTGGGGGGTGGGGAAGGACCGTGGGAGGTTGGCCAGCTGGCTGGAGGTAGGGACCGCGGGAGGTTGGCTGGCCAGCTGTGGGTAGGGACTGCAGGAGGTTGGCTGGCCAGCAGGGGGAAGGGGCCATGGGAGGTTGGCTGGCTGGCCACAGGAGATTGGCTGGCCAGCTGGGAGGAGGGATTGTGGGAGGTTGGCTGGCTGGCCACAGAAGGTTGGCTGTGGGAGCACACTGACCTCCAGAAGCAGCTCCTGCGTTAAGCTTCTGCCTCCTGGTGGTCAGTGTGTGTCATAGCGACCAGTCATAACGGTCACTTAGGCTTTTATATATATACATTCCAATTAGGAGTCATTGGCAATGACAAGGATATGTCCAGTATTTCCATGAAAAGTAAAAATACCCTGGAAGATAGCATTTTTGGAATAAGAGAATTAAAGGAATTGAAATATTGCAAATATTTATATGTTTATTGAAATTATCAATACTGAAGAACCATCAGGTTTTAAGGAGATAATATCATCAACAAATATCACAGAGTAAGATGGGGATTGGTAGATGAGTGCAATAATGATAAATTGTAAAAGATAAAATCCAATGAGATGAGATTCAAGGTGCCATAATTTTAATGAAGAGGGGAGTAAATCAGTTTGACTTCAGACCCAGGGTTAGGAGGACTTTGGAAGAAAACAAAGCAACCACCTTTGAGAGAATTGCAGAGAAATCATTGTCGAGTTTTCAGGTAGAAATGGAGGCTAAGGGAATATTCAGAGAAGACAATGGGTTTTTGCTGATAACAGACTATGAATTCCAGAATAAAGAGTAGAATAATTTCAGGGGTTTGGGTAAGAGGGAGACAGGGATAACAAAATAGATGTGCCTAATTATGTGGATGTTATAATATGGGAGATAATGGGTGTTTGGGAATGTAGGATTTTTTCGGTGATTAATACAAACGAGGATAAAATGTATAAATGACATAAGTCCTGAGGAATTTAAGGTATACAATGTTGGTGAGAGGTTGGGGGGATTAAATATCTAGGAATCTCTTTAATTGCTGCAAACAGAAGTTTGTTGGGTGGGAATGGATAGTCTTATGTTAAGCCTGCTGGTCCCCCCTTGATCTCTGCTGATGGCCAGTGGGGAAGCGCAGTCCTAGACCAAATACCTGCAGCTCCTGCTGGACTCTATGTAGAGGCGATGAGATCTGGGAAGCCAGATCTACTTTTAGAATGTTCAAATTCCCTCTGTTTTTTTATGTGTTGGCTAGGAAATTGCCACAAGATTTTGTAGTACTTGTAATAGCCTTCTTTTTAGACATAAGAAAATGATTGCTCCTTGAGAAAATTACATATCTAAAGAGAGGATGTCAGATTAGTTTTTAAATCTGTTTCCATAGCTTCACTGCCTCATGAATCCTATAAAATCAGTCCTACCATGGCTTCTGGAAATATATTTATTTTTTTATTTAAATACAACAGGGTATGGATATTTATGCCTCAGCCATTATAGAAACTGTCAATGTGGTAAATATCTGTTTGTGTACAAATAGTATGTCTTCTGCAATTATGTAATATAAAGCATTGCTATAAAGATGATTTACATAAGATGTGCTACCTAAACTTGTGGGTTGACATTAAAGGTCTGCCTAATAAATAAATTGAAAATGCCAATAATGATTTTCAGCGGGTGTAAGAGTATAAAGGATTAAACACATTTAGCAGTGGACCAGATTTCCCTAGGGTGTTATTACCCCATAGATCAGCAGCTGAAGACAGATACAGGCCAGGCACAAGGCAGAAAGTAAGTGTCATTCTAAGCATTGAAATGAACTCTAAAGGAAAAGCAAGGCAGTAAATTGTGACATTATCCCCTGCGTATTCAGTATTTATGCAATTACATGTTCCCTAACTACATCGCGTTCCTCTAAGAAACAGCCCTATGCTTCTGAAATCATGTATGGTGAATTGGTATTTGGGAGCAGTATGAAATATTTTTCCAATCAACATTTCCCATTCTTCACAGCTAAAATTTTATCTAAGCTTATAAAAGAAGAGATATTTGTTGGAGTCAATTATTAGGGTAAATCACAGGACCAGATTTTTTTTTTTTTAATAAAGATATTCAGGTACTGTAACGACTCATGAAAATACCACCTAAAATTGCCTTTTCTCACTGCACACATCACTAAGACAATCGGACCAACAACATTATCCCTCAAGGTTCATTACCATTTTAATAGGTCTGGTTAAGTTTATTGGAAATATATTAACTACATCACTCAATTAATATGAAAATCCATAGTAAGATTTTTGATTTAAAAAAGCATATTATACTTCCCATATATTTCTTTTCCTTGAAACCATTGAAAGACAATTGACCTTAGGAACTTTCAAATTATTTTTAGGTTTTGAATTTTCAGTTTTTACAATCAAATTGGATAAGAGAGGAGATAATATAAGGCAGTTCCTTATTAACATACTAGAGAGAGGACCAGTGCACGAAATTCATGCATTTGGGGGTGGGGGTCCCTCAGCTCGGCCTGTGCCCTCTTGCAGTCTGGAAACCCTCGGGGATGTCCGACTGCCAGCTTAGGCCCAGCCCCCAAGTGGGCGTAAGCTGGCAGTCGGACATCCTTAGCGCTGTTGTGGAGGCAGGAGAGACTCCTGCCACTGCTGCTGTGCTTGCCAGCAGTGAGACCAGCTTCTGGCTGAGTAGTGCTCCCCATGTGGGAGTGCACTGACCACCAGAGGGCAGCTCCTGCATTGAGCGTCTGCCCCCTGGTGGTCAGTGCATGTCATAGCGACCAGTCATTCTGCTGTTCGGTCGATTTGCATATTAGCCTTTTATTATATAGGATATATTATGTGAGGCTGGTAACACATATTAGAGATCATTTGAAATTTACATGCTCACTTATGGCCTTGAAATAATCTCTTGTCACATGTGTTTTACATACCTAGAAGCTTCACCTGATTGAGGTTTAGATGTTATCAATCCTAGCACAACCTTATGTCTTTTAAATATCTAAAGCCCTTTGCAAACATAAGGACTTACAGAAGAAAGAGAGTTGTGAAATGCATGAAAAAAAAACACAAAATACTAGTGAGACAGAGAACATATTTTGAAATTTCAAGCTTCAATTCACATTTTTCTTTATGTAGTCATTCTTCCTATCTCACAAGATGGCTACATATTCCCTCATTTTAGAGAAAAAGGTGACAATCTGTTTTTCTCCTTCAAGCATTACAGCAAAGTATGATTCATAGACCCACAAATGCGGAATAACCAAGAGTATTTGTTAATTTCGGATGACTGTAAAATACATGTAAACCAGGACACATCTGAGAGAGAAACAGAGGGCTTTGATAATTATGCCAAAAAGCAGGCTTAAGCCAGGAATGCCTTATTGTCACTTTGGTTAAAATGCAGATTCCTGGTTCCAAGACTGGATCTTCTGAATCAAGACAATGCTTTGCTTAAATACATAGAAAGAACTTGATGTTTTCCAGGAAACTTTTGGAAAAGGAAAGAGAATCTGGAAAGCAGGAGAAATATGAAAGGGGATTTCAAAATTATAGCGAAATGAGATGGGCTATAAGGAGATACCCAGATGGTAGAAAATGCCTGACAATTTTTTTCACAATGATGTCTGATAGTATAATTAAGTTATTGTCAGAAGTAATTGGAGTGCATATTCCCCCTCACTGCATCCAAATATCAGTTAAGAATGCTGTTCCAAGCAAAGTACTTCAAGATCAAGTGATAGGTTTTAGGGATGTCGTGCTGTAAATTAAGGAAGGAATAAGGGTAGTTTCCAGGATGAGGAAAAAATGACACAGAAAAGTTTTATGAGACAAGACGCAGAGAGGAAACTGTAAATGCAAAGGAAACAGGTCCTTGGGGCAGCCTGTGCTCAAAGGCTTACATATAAGCCTCCTCGGTATCATTGACAATACTGGGGAGGACAGATGAGTTTTTCGTAGTATAGGGAGTTGGGCCATTGTATTAAAGTTCCACTCAAGCCCTAAGGATCTGCATAGGCAGTCATTTGGGTCACGTTGATAATGTGATGGACACAGTCATGCAAAAAGCTTTTCTGTGTATTTAGGAGAATTATCTGATAGAAGATTTGGAAGTGCTGGATTCCTCCTTGGCATCCAGGAACAAGTTGAAAACATTGATGTATATATGTCCTGAATGAGACTCCAAAAGGCAATGCCCATGGGTTTAGAGTACCTCCAGCAAGCAGTACAAGTATGAGCTTCACTCTAGTGTGCCAGTGTTAGGACATCAGCTGAAAGCAGTGATTTTAGGAAGGTAAATTCATTAATGCTGACAGAGATAGGCTGGAGCAACAGAGGGCAGGAAATCTAGTTAGTCAGCTCTGTAGAAATAGGGGTATATGGAAATAATTCACTGGGAAATGTGGACAGGACAGATAGTCGAGATAAAAGAGCTTTCAGGTAGAGATTGATATGTTTGTCTCTACAAAATTAGAGTAAAATTAGAGTAAATTAAATTCATTGACTATGGATTAAAGGGCACAGGTTTTAAAATAATTTAAAAAAATTTAAATATATTTTTATTGATTTCAGAGAGGAAGGAAGTGGGAGAGAGAGATAGAAACATCAATGATGAGAGAGTATCATTGATTGGCTGCCTCCTGCACACCCCCTACCGGGGATTGAGCCCACAACCCAGGCATGTGCCCTTGATTGGAATCGAACCTGGGACCCTTTAGTCCAAGGGCTGACATTCTATCCACTGAGCCAAACTGGCTAGGGCTAAAATAACTTTTGATATTTAAATAAACATTAACATAATTTTTTAAGCTTTAGGCAAAATATCTAATCTCTGTTCCTCAGTTTCCTTATCAGTAATATATCTATTTTATACTTATAAACTATTTGCAATGCTCCCTGCCCTATAGGTCTTCCTGTTAATTCTACATCAATATCTCTATCATTTATATATACATACATCTTTTAAAAACAGTGCCAGGTTAAATAAATATTGACTGTGAATGTTATGATTGTTCTTATTATTTTTAAATGATACTTTTTCTTGAACACCATAGGAAGTCAGAAGGGTGAATAATAGTAATTACTAACATTTGTCAAGCCCTAATCATGTGCCAAGTCCAGTCTCAACAGTGTTTAAGTATTACTTCTGTAAAGTCTAATTTAGTGCACCCATGACCTCAACAGGCCATTTTGTAAATAAGTAAATGACTTTGGTCATAAAGAAGCCCAGGTAAATATGAAAGGATGGAAACACATGCATCTAAATTCTTTAAAAAACAGCTGTAACACATAGGGCTTCTGATAGTGCAGCAGCGTTTCCTGAAAGAGGAGTGCTATAATGTGCTAGGTAAGCTAAATAGCTAAAGTGCTCTATGGAGAGCAAGGTGATTCCAATAAGTGACCCAACACTACCTCTCTCCTCACTCCTCATTCCTCTATCTCATTATGTCTGTTTGTTTTGTTTTTCTCCTCTCTCTCTCTCTCTCTCTCTCTCTCTCTCTCTCTCTCTCACACACACACACACACACACGTACAGAGATACCTTATACCTGCAACAGCGACTTTCCTCACATAGGAAACCTGGCATTAATCCCAAGACTGCACTCTCTAGCTCTGACTGGAGGTAATATGTTGGCAACTCTACTGCTCAGTAGGGTCATCTGTAGTTCTAAAATGCAATCATGTTAAGCAGTAGTTGGTCTGCATTATTCCTCTGAGCCAAGGTTTAATATTAAACAGTAATTGTAATTATGAAATCCTGCGCAATTTTAAATCATAGCTTGCTGTATGCCACTGAAAATAATAGTCATGGTAGGATGTTTATAATTTCCAAAATGAATCATTGGGTCAATGATTTTAGACCACGAAAAAAGACTGGGATAAAAAGGACTTAACTGTAATGCCAAATGCAAATGATTTATGACAGCAGCCACTCCTGACAAATGATACTATCAATACAACCCATGATAATTGCTCTCATATTCATGAATGTACATAATTTGATATTTATCTGACTTGAGTAAGAAGACTTCCATAGTCTTCAGCTATGGTGAAAACAGGTACATATATGAAACACATTGATTGGTTTAAACTACCTTTTGAAATTAATTCAGATTTTACTGACCCTAGGCAGTATCCAGTTTTCTCTCTGTGACTCCAACTGAAGCTTTCCTTTAGAATTTTCAATGAGGCTGCATTATTAAAATGTGGCCCGGAGTTTCTTATACAGTGATGCAATGAAAGGCATTAGTATAACAGATTAAGCAGGCCATGACTTGTAAAGCCAAATCACTGACCTTTCATGTCTTCTTCTGCACTTTGTGTGGTACAATGCTCCTTAGATATTAAAAAACAGTGAATCAAATAAGGCTGTGTAACACAAGAGGAAAGATCAATGGGTTTTGTAACAGGTTGGCACAGACATCCAGAGAATCTCACTCAATGCATTTTTATATGAAGCTCTTAAAAATCCGTAAGATTTGTATCCAAAGGGGAAGTTGTATCAACCAAAAAAAGCTTTGAACAATGCTGACATCTAGGAGTTTCACTTATACCAATCATGTATAGAATTAGTATGTTATTGTATCAGTCACAAAGAAAATTTAAATGTTTAAAATTTTATTGTAATAATAAATAATGTTGATATTTTTCTTAGGTGTTACATAGAGCATACAAAAAATCTTTCTAAAAATCATGTGACATAATGATCATTTTTTAAATATAATTTTTAGATAGCAAATTATAGACATGTCATGTTATAATTTTTGAAAGAAATTTAAAAATCTTTTTGAATTCAACATTCAGGTTGCTTTCTATCTGAATACACAGAAAATGCTCATTTCATTATGCCACATTATCCTGAGGACAAATAATCTTAAATTCCATACATCATCATTATAAAAGTGAAAACCTCTGTAAGTCTGTTGGACCTAGTAACTTAAAAATTAAATATTTTACTTTTATATTTCAGATATTAATGATTGCTTTCATAGGACGAATATAATGTTTTTATTAACACCTTGAAATTATGTGATTGTTTCAAAGGCTATTACATCATATTACAATTTTTATATATCTATAAAATCTTTTAATAGTCAATTCAACCACCATTAGGATGAAACATACTGTATTTGCTACATTAAATCAACCTCTAAAAGACTTAGGGGTCATTTCTCCCCCTTGAATGCTTCTACCTAGTATTTATTACTATTACTAGTACATATGAAAGAAGGTCTCAATCCCTCAGGGCTTAATTCCGTAAAAAGGGGGGTGAACACTTGACTGTGTATTCACTATCACTGAGTTATATTTCTCTAAGTAGGTGCAGAGAGAAAGTGGAAAGGAACTGTAGGCATCGCTGGGAAAATCAGGTGAGGCTTTGTCCAGGAATACCCGGAATGCCCCCAACTCTAACCTGGTAAAAGTTTGGCAGTGTGCTAGGCTGAGAAGTGGAGAACTAGATTTGAGAATTAGCTTTGATGGGAGGAGCTGTGCATTTTTGGAAGAGTTACTTAATTTCCCTGGGCGATTTTCCTTACCTAAAAAAGAATGGGTGTTAGATCCCATTGTAGATGATACAACAAGTAAAGTGCTTTGATGTTTTTATTATAGGACCCAGTTTGGAAGCTATATCATAAGACAAGAACACTAAAAATAAAAACATCCATTTAAATATTTCCTGTCTCCCAGCCTTTCGTCTTTTGTGATAAGACAAAGTTGTAAAATAATTATCAACATGCTTTCCACTGTACAACATTGCCTCTCCCATTTTTACTAAAACACTCCCAGAGCAGTTAATCAGTTTACTGTGGTCTCAAGGGGAAATTTTGATGACAGCCAGTGAAATCTGATAGAGTCAACAACTGAAATAATACTTGCAGAGCAGTGTTTTACTTTATTACATATATACCTTTATGTGTATATGTATGTATATGAATATGTATATATGCATGTATGTATATATTTTACATCACAGAAAGGATACCAACATTTTGTGTTTACAAAGAAAGAAAGAAAACAGATGTCAAGGGTCTTTTGTCTAACCACACCCCGCATTGCCTATAGAGCCCTCTATAAGTTATGGGAACGCAAGCATGCAGAGCATTTTTGTTGAACTTCCCCTCTAGTACCCGAGAGCAGACCATCCTGGCAGAATTTTCCACATTGTCTAGACAAGGGAACAGTAAAGGAGTAATAGCTACACTGGTTGCCAAGGGCAGGAACATTTTGGGCAGTCTTCAATAACTGTCCCATGGTTCCTGAGTGACATGGGAGAGCATCTGAATTCTTCTAAATGCACTCTGGAGGTGGACAAGATTTTGTCCACCCCAAACTAGGATGGCAATTAATGAACTTCCCATTGGTATGACAGAGTCTTGCGGTGGCACCTGGGTATTAGGTAAGGGATGTACATGAGACTGGCTACCAGATGAGGACAGGAAGATTAGCAGATGTCAGCATGAAGGATTGGCCTTCCAGGATGGTGGGATCAGTCTGTGCATCCCAAGGAGACTGATGTTGGTGGACACTGAGCACACCTCCTTAGTGCCCCTCCTTCCATAACAGGCAGCTCCTGTGGATTCCCCGGAACCGAGACCAGCTCAGGGAGAAGGAAGGGTGGGAGAAAACATTCGCATGATCTGCGTGTAATTTGCCTGACTCATGTCTAGCACATAATAGGCTGTCAATAAATAGATACTTTTTTATTGGTTAGCAATAGTATTATTACATTACTCAGTAACTAAATATTGAATGTATGTATAACTAGTGTATATATTTTAGTCAATTTTATTTTGTTGAAAACACAACTTCATTGGGGGGAATACTATGTTTATGCACAAATACAGCTTTTACTAATTTTGCAGGTACTTATTGGATACAAAGACTCAAATATAAAATGTAGGTACTGTAGAAATATACTACTTCTATGGATTATCTACTTGAAAACACTAAGAACTATTGCTGGGCCTGAAATGCTGACCTGTGCAGCAATATGGTGAAATTGGCACCCATAAATAGTTTTATAAAAACAACCACCTATTCTTTTGGGGGGAAAAATACTTCCTAGAGGTTGTAATGATCAGCAAGTAAAAACAGGATAAATGTTGAAATAAATTTATTTCAGAATTATTTTCCTTTCTTCCACACAGAGCAATGGCTCTACTAGACATTGATATATGGGAGCCCAATGACAAAATGAAAAAATGAGCCAGAAAATAGATTTGAGAGTCTTTTGCTCTTTCTCAAAATACAGACATAGCTGAAGTGTCAGCGTCAGACTGACAGTGATGCTATACCTTGTCAGTCAGGTGCCACCACACACAGCTTGCTTGTCATTTGGGTGCTGCCACGCCTGAGATGGCAAGATTCCACCTTATAAATATGCCTGCTTTCTTGAGGTTAGGACAACTGGCATTTTATTTATGTGTTTGGAGCTTATTATTCTGTAATGAAGTATTGGTTGCAACTCAACCTACAACTTCACAGCCAATATCCAAGCTATCATTTCCCCAATTGCTCAGAATGTGTTTGCAATATGATCTCCCTTGAACATATTCGATCAAAATAAGAAAGGCAATGGATAAGGGAGGGGGCTATATTTCAGAAGCATTTTTGAGCTCTGTCCTACTTTCTATGGCATGGCGGTGAGAAATCAAGTTTTGAATTCTAATTTCTGGCTCCTCAGATGATTTGTTCTGGTGATGTCAGCACTTCATGATGCTGATGCCAAGTGCTGTTTATGCTTTCCTGTCCTCCAGGGACTTGTAAATCCATCCTGCATCCACAGCTGTCAGAGGAGAAGAAAAGCACTGGTCACTAATCTTGTCATGATCAACATCCTGCTCAGCACCCTGGTTTACATCTTGGCCTGGATTGAAATGAGCCGGTAATACAAATGTGTACCTTGTATATCCTTTCTGTCTCGGCCATCAGTTGATATTCTTTTCTCCTGACATTCTCTAAACCATGTTAGACAGGTGTTACACAGAGCTGGAAACATATCTCTACTGAAGAGTTTTATGTGTATGGCTACGCAGGCTCTTGAACAATTTATTAAGGTTTCGCAGGAGCAAGCAGTCCTTCCAGGTGACCTTTTTTTTCTTTAAATTCATCCACTTTAGTTAACAGGTTAAGTATAAAGGAAAAAGCCCCTGCACAAAGTGATAAGAACAGCAATAAGACAAAGTCTCTGCTCAGAGGGCCTCCTTAAATCCATCGTCACCCCCTTGATGGCCTTTGATGGTTCAGTTCTTTCAGCAAAGAATCCTCCTACCAGTGTTGATGTCATGTTTAATAATCTTGGGCTGCGAAGTGGAGAACTAGATTTGAGAATTAGCTTTGATGGGAGGAGCTGTGCATTTTTGGAAGAGTTACTTATTCCAAAAAAAGTCTATTCTAAATAGTGACTGTTGAGCTTCAAGGCTTCAAATTAGTTTTAGTCTTTTCATTCTCAGAATGAATAGACACAGATATTCATTTTCTCTTTCTTAACTTTTTGTTTTCATTTACTCGACTGTTCTTTCAGATAAAACAATTTGTTCTGAAGGCCATGGAGATACAGTTGTTTGCTTACTCACAGTCCATATGCATAAGCAAACATCCTTGCCAGATGGATTCCCTATTTTCAATACAAAAACAGGAAATAAATTGGTTAAAAGCAAATATTTTATTGTCATCACTTCTACCTGATTTAAAGCTGATGGTCAATTTTATTACCTACATAATCTTTTGGTTCTTGGAAATTTATTGCTGTGCAACTTGCTCTTTTCAACTTTACTTTGTATTGATGTCAGAAAGCTTTATATTTTAGTCTTATGACCAAAAAACAAAGCCCAAAACACCTAATATTTTGAGATTTCTCAACTCTTGTTTATAGAATGGACTTTGGATGACTTTAAAATCAGACTGACTTGAGCCCCAAACTTACCTCCTCATATCTGTGCACTTTTTGGCAAGATATTTAAACCCTATGCTCCTTAATTCATTTGTCATAAGAAAGTAGTAACAACACTAATCTTGTAAGGTTTTTACAAAAAGCAAAGGCATTATTGTAAAGTATCTAGGATCATCCTTTATATATGTATTAACATGTATATTTGTATATATTAGTCCTTAAATGTATATATTAGTCCTTAAATGTATTAACTGTGAATCTTATTTGTGCCAATAATAGAGAACTTGCACATATACAGGAGCCCTGATTATCAGAAAAATTATGCAAGTAAAATGAACATCTAGGGCAGTGGTCGGCAAATTGTGGCTCGGCAAACCGCGGCTTGCTAGCCACATGCGGCTCTTTGGCCCCTTCAGTGTGGCTCTTCCACAAAATACTGGCTCTTCCACAAAATACCGACTTCTGCGCATGGGCCACGAAGTTTCAATCGCCCGGACGGGCCGGGCCCCCAGTGCGTGCCCACATGTGGTATTTTGTGGAAGAGCCACACTGAAGGGGCCAAAGAGCCGCAGTTTGCCGATCACTGATCTAGGGCATCTTTTAATTAAAGAAAAGAATCAAAGTTACAATTTTGTGGAGAAGGGTAAAGTACATGTAAGTTATATGGACCTGTTAATTATTGGTTTTTCTTTATCAGAGATCTTATCAGGTCTCTTTTGGACTGGCTGACAGTGCCCACTCTGTTTTCCCTTTTATCTACAGTACAACTGAGAGCCTAACTCCAGCCCCAACCCCAGAGCCGATCTATCTTTCTTTCTTTCTTTCTTTCTTTCTTTCTTTCTTTCTTTCTTTCTTTCTTTCTTTCTTTCTTTCTTTCTTTCTTTCTTTCTTTCTTTCTTTCTTTCTTTCTTTCTTTCTCTCTCTCTCTCTCTCTCTCTCTCTTTCTTTCTTTCTCCCTCCCTCCCTCTCGACCTCCCTTCCATGCAATCAATCCATACAATTAATCGAGATTGACATTACGGAGACGGCGGCTCTCACGCGTGTAGTCGAGTTTTTTTTTTTTCTCTTGTTTTTTTTTTTAGATT
>NW_005871123.1:2278993-2297479 GCF_000147115.1 Myotis lucifugus | reverse complement strand
CAGCTTCCATCTGTATATTCTTGTGTACTTTTCATGTGTAGTTGCACCAACTTAGCAGATCAAAGCGGGAATTATTTTAAGAGTGATATATGCATCTGATTCTTGTTGGAATCAGACTTTTCATGAGGCCTTGCTCCAGATTCTCTCGCGGGTGACCTGAGGGTCAAAACGATCATTTGGAGATACTATGTCTTTAGAGAATATTTTGAAAACAGTGAAAAAGTTGAGACCCGGTGGAAGTGGAAATAAACGGTCCTAGTAGGCTCTGGCTGGCTCCCACCTGCTATTTGGAGCCCCATCTACTCTATGTTCTCTTCCTGAAGTGAAAGCAGACCAGCCCTGCGGTGACTACAATCTCTGAGGCAGCATTCTCTCTGGACTTGTACAAAAACAGAACAGAGATTTCTGGTGGAGAGTTTCCCTGGCTTACCTCACCTGTGAACCAAAATATGCTGAAGACTCCCTCACAGCAGTAACCTCCTCTTCTCCCATCTATTCATATTCCTGGCTGCAAGCTCCCAGTTTTGCTGCTGTGAGTACAAAATTAAAACACAGTGTAGCCCTCCCATGAAAATACTTAAAATCTGGAATATTTTTCCTGTGTTCCTCATTAAGTCTTTCTTATTTTCTTTTTCTCCAATTTAAAATCAGTTAATCTGTTACTTCTGGGAGGTATGAATTTCCATATTCTGGGTGATTTATGTGGATTTCCTGTAAACCGAAGACGGCAGGATGAAATCAATTACTATGATGCCTACAGCGGTGGCCCTAGATAGGACCTGAGAAGCACCTGACGTTTTCATTCTCATTAGGAGTGAAATAAGAGCATGCTATTTTCCTGATGCTTCCTGCACTGGGGAAATTATTTGAAAAATCTTACACTGATAAGTGAAGAATAGAGACATGTCATTTTGTACACTTAGCTAATGTTTTATGATGGTGATAAAAGAGTATCTGAAGGTTTTATCTGACCTTTTCAAGAACTGCTGGGTTTACAAGAGTTCTGTGGATAGGGATGTGATAATACCCCAGAAACTAAGAAATTGCTGTATTAATTCAGTTTAGATAACATGCCAGCATTCACTAGAAAATATAATAGTTCTGAGTTACATCCACTTGTTGGTGGGAATATAACTCAGAACTATTATATAATTCTTAATAATATTTGTTTTCTTATGTAAATTTTTTGCATGTGGGATGTTAGGATGCTTAATGTAATTTGTTTTCTTATCTAATTGTGGGGATTTTTTTGCATGTGGGAAATATTTCATGTATATTCCATGATAACGTAACTACCCATTACAAAGATGAGATTCCTTTTATTTATTATTATTTTTGTTTGTTTTTGTTAATCCTCACCCAAGGATATTTTTTCCATTGATTTTTTTTTCAGAGAGTGAAAGGGAGAGAAAGAGGGGGGGAAAGTGATAGAGAAACATTGATGTGAAATAGGCACATTGATTGGTTGCTTCCTGCACACACCTGGACCAGGGCCAGAGATTGAACCTGCAACCCAGGTATGTGCCTTTGACTGGGAATTGAACCCTTGGACCTTCAGTGTGCTGGGCTGACACGCCAACCACTGGGAACACCGGCCAGGACGAGAGTCCTTTTATAAAGCATTAAACATCACTCTGACAGCAATGCCTGATGTTAAAGGTTATGAACCATTTGCTACATGACAAAGAAAAGAAAGAAAAATCCTAGGAAAGCCACTGCTGCAGGTTTTTCTTTGTAGTTGAACTTCGTGTCAGTGTTTTTAGTGTCCAGATTTCCATTTGTCATAAAATTTTTAAATTAAACCTCCCCAATGTGCACATTTTAATTTAATATGAGGGGAAGTAATTTATTATTTGGCACAGATTTATTGTTGTAAAGCTCTCTCTGATGTCATGGTGAATTCTGTGAACTAAGGAGAAACAAATGATTCATTTTTCATGGATATTAACAGTCAATGTTACATTCTCCTCAAACAATCTACGTGTTGTTTTTTTTACCAAAATGGTCAACTGATCTTAGCTTATATTTTTTTTCACTAAAACCATAAGGTGAAGAGAAGTAATGATATTGTTACAAAAACTGTAACAAGATAGAAAGTTGTGAAGTTTAGTTGATTTTAAGAGGTCCATGAACACCTGTGGTCAAGTGGTGATAAGATAACCCCTTAGATAAGGTTACCTTGTAACCTTTTATGTACATCAATAGATGGATTGTTTTCGTGTCTCTGTTGCTGGGATATTATGGAAAAAAAAGCCTCTATTTTTCACATATAACTGCATCATAGATTGTCTCTTTATGAATTAAACCTTCTTGCATTCAACATTTACTCATTGAACAGCTATATGTGCGAGGACCTCTGCTAGGTATTTAAGGTACAGCAAAAAACAAGATTGACAATGTCACCAGTATGTCATGGAGCTTATATTCTAGTAGGAAATACTGGCAATAAATTAACATAAATGGAGTAATTATAAATTAGTGGACAGGTCAAACAGATTTAGGAAGATGTAAATATTTAATATTTGGTTAACTACCAACTAAGTTAACTCTAATCCAAAGAGTTAAATAAGAGTTTAAATAGAACTTTTAGTTAACTTGTTTCATTTTAAGTTTCTCTGTCACCCTCAGCATTTCTGAGTTTAAATAGGACTTTTAGTTAACTTGTTTCATTTTAAGTTTCTCTGTCACCCTCAGCATTTCTGTTCAATGCTGGCTCCTCCATTAAAATGTCGGTTATGATGGTTTTTAAGAAAGCAAGTGAAACTGTTTTTCTTTGATTTAAGAATAGATTGAATACTGAGGAAGGAGGAAAAAGAGATAGACTATATGATTGAGTATAGTCACTTCTTTAATTTTGCCATTATCTGTCAATATGAGCAAAATTTTTCATATATACAATGTGAAAACTATAAATTCAAATATATTCCAGAAAAATTACAAAGTAAAATATAATTAAATATTCACTGTGAGAAAAACAAAAATAGTATAGTACTTTAAACTAATGCAGAGTAGCAATTTTTTTCTAGAACAATTTTGTTAAAAACTTCCCAATAAATAGTGATATGTAACCAATATCTCTGATATTTCCACCTAATGGTACAAATATCACCAGCTATTGTAGTTGTGTTCCTTTGGAAGCATACTCTGAGTTGGATATTAGATGGAAAAACTTCATTAGGGAGAGCTCTTTGGTTCAAAAACTTTGGTAATAAATAAAGCAATTGAGCTGTGATACAGTCTCAATGAAGGTGTCACCCAAACAAGCTAAATCTGGGATAACCCCGCCTATTTATCATGAGTTGCGGCAAAAGAGAGCCATATCTTCATAGCCAGTTATAGCCATCATATGTCGATGGCCCCAGAAATAAGGCATGACTTTGGACAAGGCACCTGTCTTTAGCTGAGGCAATTCTAAACTATGAGGATGTCCCATGAGGATGTACTGTCAGTTCTCCTAGCAGTTTCATTCTTAAATGGGGAACCTGGGGAATGCCTGCCCCATACACCACTAAAAACAACTGCTTATATAAATTCAGGAAGCAGTTAGCCCAGTGCTCTGGTGAGCCTCTCAGGTTCCCTGAGGAAACCTGACATTAATCCCTATAAAAGTATTAGTGAGAAAGAATATAGAAACTGTTGCTACAGGTCATATTGGAGCCACAAATGTTGCTTTGGTTTTCCTTTTCTACTATCTATCCCCTCTCACTAACATGGTTGCTGGTCTCAGGGGCATGATGCATACCCTAATCCATGAGAAATTTGAGCCCTTAGTCCTCATATCCTTATCAAACTGGGTTGTTAAACTTGTCCATTCACTATCAAATTGGGCAAGTCAGCATCAAGAGACCCCAAGTATAACTCCTGGATAGTAAATATACTTCTCCTGCCCCCACTGAATAACAACAGGCACACTCTATGCTCCTGATGATCAGATTCAATTAATTCTGACAAAATGGTGGCCCTCCTGCTTGCCTCTTTCCCCTGCCCTTCATGCTCTTACATCAGGCACCCTCAGTTTCCTATCTCAAGCACATTCATGCTGAGTAGGTCCTTCAGCTCCTTTGGAGATATTGTCCATTTGCTCCCTTATCAGACCCTGGGTATCTGCAGCTGGGTTATGTCCTAACTTATCCCTAGTTACCAAGGGGGCACCTGGAGAGAGATCTTGAGGATGGGGTGTATGTTAACTAGTATGAGAAAAGCCTGTCCGCCATCTTCACGCATGGTAGAACTGCTAGCTCTAAATAGGGAGTCAGCCATTTCTTCAGCTCTTATGGTTCAGGGGACTTGGGGATTCAAAGTTTACAGGTGTCAACTCCCATGTGTCAAGGTCAAGCTCTTTCCTAATCATCGCCTTGGCATTACTTTGGAGCTCTGTTACTCCGATAAATAAGTCTTGGACCTAGACTGCAGCTTTTTCTGACTCTAGCTGGAGGAGGTGAAAGCCTTTTTATATGTTAAAGTGTGCCCTAGCTTTCACATTTGGCTTTGTATTGTTGATTAATCACTCAAAACCTTTCCCTTTCCTTTCCTAAAGCAATAACATTTAGCGCAATCAACCAATTACAGGTCCTTACAGTTATTTCTCATACATGTGATATATCAGACCAGCTGGTGCAATCCTTTCCTCCAAGGACACCATCTCAGGTAAAAGTTTTAACAATTATAATGGCACTTTATGGCCAAGGGCTATCTGTATTCCACCTATTGTTAGTAATGAGGTCATTGCCAGCCAAGAAGCAGGTAATCCAATTCCAAAAACCCATCTTTAGTTTGTTTCTTTCAGATAGCTACTAGCACCAATTGTCCCTGTGGGCTTCCCAGGAAGCAGAATCTGAAGCAGATAGTCTCATGCAGGGGATTAACTAGGTTTAGAGGAAGAAGCTGATACTGTCTTAAAGGAGAACTCAATCAACTCTACATGGGATGATTATTCAGAGTTGCATTGAGTTGGGGGGAAGTGGACCAGGTCTATATAGCCTACATTGGTCAATCTTTGACTATAAATCAACCCACATAGAGAACATACCTTTGGGCAACATGGTCGTCCTCAGTCATGACAATCCCAAAGGAGGCTAAGACCTAATGTCTATGAACTGGAAGTACAGAATAAATTCTACAAGAGAAAATGGATGGTGGTATCATGGTGTCCACCAAATTAGTATATAACATTGCTACTCAGTTTTAATGTGGAAGAAAAACACAGAAAAATCTCAAGAATGTACTAAAAATAAGACATTTATGCTAAATACCCTCTTTCTGTTCTACTAAACTTACATGGTTTCTGACTGCAGTTAGCCAAAGGGAAACCCAGGTAGAAGGTGAAGAGAGAGCAAACTGTAAATTCAATCTATTTAAAAAAATATTTTTATTGATTTCAGAGAGGAAGGGAGAGGGAGAGAAAGAGAGAAACATCAATGAGAGAGAATCATTGATTGGCTGCCTCCTGCATGCCCCCTACTGGGGATCAAGCCCACAACATGGGCATGTGCCCTTGATTGGAATTGAACCCAGGACCCTCCAGTTGGCAGGCCAATGCTCTATCCATTGAGCCAAACCAGCTGGGACTAAATTAAATCTATTAATTCCTTTAGTTCCCTTCTTGAGAGCATATCACTGGTCTTTTTAAGGAAACCAACTCTAATGATTTTCTCTCATTCTAGGTTAAATTGACTTCTCCCTCCCCCTACGTTCAGAGCAGGGTTGGTGCCTACTCCTAGATTATATTTAGGTTTCTTTAGACACTGCCATACCTTTGCATTAAGTTCATCTATAAATAAACACAGGTCAAATTATCCTAACTTTAGTGTACCCTTTGTTTATTGGGACCCTGGCTTTTACAAACATCTTTCCTGATATTATCAGTAGTCTATACATTCCTTCATTTGCCTGTGTGTCTTTAAGGCATACTAAATGTTCTATAGGTAATTGTGTTAAATGAGCCAGTTTTTAAAAACATATACAGTGCTTCTATTTATGTCACTATTAATATCATTTGAGGTTCTGATTACATCCTATATTGCCAAGGTTGGAGAGACCATTTCAAAGGTGACAACATTTATTATGTATTTTAGTTGTAATAAAATGTTGGTGAATTCATAATCTTAGTTACTTAGGTCTTCTTAGAGAATGCTGAGAATATTTAACTTGATCATGAAAAGCTAGAGTTACTTAAGAGAGTGCACTATTTGTGTGACCTGGAAGAAGCTGTTTGGTTAGTCAGGGACTTGTTTCTTCACCTATGCAATAAGAGAATAGAAAAAGTATCACTGAATTCTTTGTAGCTTTAATTTTTTCTAGTTCTTTGACGCAGAAAGTTGTAAAATGGGCACATTGTTTGGAACTTTTATTTTATATACCCTTTAACTTCTGAGTCATTGAATTTTTCACAGGAAATGCCCTATACTATTGATTATAATTTTTTACCTTTTAACGGGTGGGAAGAAAATGAGAAATAGACAATGTCATTGAGATTTTGGCAAAGACAACAATGTAAGGTTTATAAATACTGCATTTCTGCTTTGGTGAAGTGGCCATTGCTCAAAGTTAATGGTTTTGGCAGCTCGGGGTGGCCCAATGTTGATTGACTGACATAAAGGTCAACTGCTTAATTTATAAGCTGTCCTTCCAGAATAAAGACACGGAGGCTGACCCACTGTCAGGTGGAGCTGCCACTGAGAGTGTTGAGTACAATAGTGATGGGAGTTTTAAAAAAAAAATCTATTCACCTTCTTTTGATCCCTGCCTCTTGTGATCAATGACACTTAAGCCAGGTCAAGACAGAAACAGATACCTCTGTGCCTGTGGAACAAAGTAAGATCAAGTTGCTACAAAACATTATTAACTTCAGCTCTATTCTGTTCTAACAACTGAACTAGCCAGACATAGAGAATTACTACTACCCAGACTACAGACTAGCTCAGGATGGCATTTTCTATTGGTCATAAACTGCTCAAACAAGAATTCTATCACTCCATAGAATGAAAATTATTTTTAAATTACAGTTTAGAAGTCGATTTTTTTCATATCACAAATCGCACGTTAAACTCTTTGGATATTGTCATTGAGCTGATCCTGGTAATTTACAAAGATTTATAACTATTGATGAATACAATTTGAATTTCTTGTATTCTTAACAAAATGAACATATAATTCAATTTGTCATTTTCAGTCTGGGCCCTAATGACATCTGGGGCTAGATAATTCTTTGTTACAGCAGGTTGTCCTGTGCATTGTAAAATGTTTAGCAGCATCACTGGTTTCTACCAACTAGATGCCAGTAGCGATCTCCCTCATTTGTGACAACCAAAAATGTTTCTAAACATCACCAAATATGCTCTTAAGAACAAAATAACCTCAAGTTTGGAACAACTGATTTAATTAATAAACAATTTGAATTTTATTTTGTTGTCAAGCAATGAGGTTTGGTGATTTAAAAAAATGAAGATTGTTGCCATTACTTCCAACAATCTTACAATCTGTTACAAAAGGAAGACCAGTAAATGAGGCATATGGAAAATGCATGCTTTTTTTAACTTCTTATGATTTCAAAATGTTTCATCCAGTAATAATGTATTTGACAATGAATTTGCCATTAGTTGATAAGGCCACTCCATGCAGTCCTGCTTAAAAGAAAATGGAGAATCTAAAAATGTTAGGAAGAAGTGATTAAATAGGGCAAAAAACATAAGATGATCATGGCTAAAATATGTGACCTAAACATTGACATCCTAGTGTAGAAAACACGAGAGTTAAATTTAAAGATGCAGTCTGATGTTATTTGCAGAACATCCACCATATTTTAAAAACAGAGATCTTTGATGCAAGAGATTGTACAAGTATGACATTTATACCTATATTTTCATGAGACAACATTGAAACTAAGTTTCTTGTGGCGCAATCTGCTCATATTGGCTCACTTACCCACAGACTCACTTACTTGAGGCTTTGCTGTCTCACCCATCCTGCTTCAATTATAAACTCCAAATTAAATGTCAAAATACAATAACACGTCCCTGTAACTCAAAGAAATTAGAAGATGAACACCAGAGAGGAGACATAACACTGTACCAAGATTATTGCCACATACCATGTATATAGGAAGAAATTATATATAAAAATGATGCTTGAGAGGCAATAGAAAAGAATATGTTGGGACAAAACAAGACTTAGGGAGCTCTTCAAAATAATCCTTTTAATAGAATAATAGAAATGAATAAGACACAGAGCAGGTGCCCTTTGTGAGGAATCATTTTAGTAACCCTTCAGAAATCCTGGGCTTTGAATGGCACTGTGAGAAGTCCTGGAGAGTAACAATTATTTTTAGCTTAGGGATTCAAATTTCTGCTGCCAACTAAGTACTCAGATCCAACATTGAGCATAAACATTCCCAGAAATGTCTTGGGATCATCTAAGACCCAAGAGAGAAAATGTCTTGAAGATTGTACATAAGAATCCCCTATTTTCCAGGTGGAGGGAAAAGTAAGGATGTAAGCTCAACTTAGAAACCAGTTGAGTTGTCTACTTGCCCAAACTATTTCACAAATGGAGGTAAATCTGCCCAAGACTGACCATAAACTACTAAGAATAAAGAGGACACAGCATGAAAAAGCAAAACAAAGCTGATTAAGAAAAGATCTCTTATTTTTGCCTCAATTCAGTCCCAACAAACATAGTTTGTAATAATTGTAAAGTTCTATGTGAAATAATTCAAATATGAATTAGACAGAGTCCCTATTCTCAAGTTGTTCACAACTTAGTGAGAATGAATGCAGAAGCAACTAGAATAGAGTCAATTACAATTAGAAAATAAACATTAAAATAAACCTAGAACAGTGTGGAAGAGGAAACAGGAATAAAAAGGGAAATTGTTTTTTATTAGCTCCAGCAAGACTTTAAATTTGTTATGTACGTCATATTCGTAAAGTGAATTAAAGCAGTCCTTAGTTATTTGTTGATTATTATATATGTTTGATAATAGACTTTTGACAACACCTGCAAAGATATAAATGATTATGTTAGGGTCATTTCGGAAAGGCTTTATTTTCTCTTTCCTCTTCTAGAGCTATTTGGACTGAGTGGAGCCTAAAGTTTCCTTTGAAGCTGATGGTGTGTGAGTCAGTGTCTCAAAAGGATAAGCCAGAACCTCAAACATGCCCCAGATGTTTTTTTAAAGTGTCATTATATAGAAAGGCATTAACTACAAGTATTTAAAAACATATATTATACCAGAAAGTTTAAAACGTAATATATTTTCAACCAGAATATTCTATTAATGAAAAAAACAAAGTACATTGGCTGGTGTGGCTCAGTTGGTTAGAGCATCTTCCCATCAGGGCAGTTCAATACCTGGTCAGGGCATGTAGGTAACAGATCAATATTTCTCTCTCATATCGATGTTTCTCTCTCTTCCTCTCCCTTCCTCTCTCTCTAGAATCAATGACAAACATATCCTCTGGTGAGGATTAAGAAATAAATAAGAAAATAAGTAAATAAATAAATAAACAAACATATGTGGTATTACTTTTCTTTTATAGGTTTCCACTCATTTAAATTGAATTTACATGTTTATATATGTGTAAATTGCGAGTGGGCACATGTTTAATGACATACAGGTTGCAGGTTTATGGTGATGGAAACAAAAGATACCATTTATAGTCTTCATTATATTTAATTGAAATCCGAAACGGATTATTCAAGTAATAGGATTTATTTACATTCTAATTTATAACATATTTATTCTAATATATGTTATGTTTATAACCTTTGACTTCTACATTTGAATAACATAGTTTTCCAGTAGGTTCTTAGAAAAATTAAGTGACCATTTAGTTTAACTAAATCAGTAGCTATTAAAATGGTTTATCTGGATTTATTTTAGGATAAAATTATTGATTATTCCAAAACCAGTATTATATATTTTTTTGTATCAGAGTGGAAGGGAGAGGGAGAGAGAGATGGAAACATCAATGATGAGAATCATTGATCAGCTGCCTCATGCACATCCCCCACCGGGGATCAAGCCCACAACCTGGGCAGGTGTCCTGACTGGCAATAGAACAGTGACCTGGTTCATAGGTCTATGCTCAGCCACTGAGCCACACTGGCAAGGCTACATTTTTTAGAAATTACTTTTAAAAGAAGTCCTTTTAGGAAATATATAACAAAGCTATATCAGTTGAAACTAATTTTCAAATAATTTCTTCATATTTTTATGCACACACATTCAAAATAAATAGCTTCATATTATTTCAATCAGTTTAATGTGGCAAGATGACATTAGAAAATCAAATCAATAAAATAATTCTGCGACGTTCTTTAGTTTAAAATAATAGCTGCCTCAAGGGAGAATAAAACAGTAAGGTACATAATGGCAGGTTCTTACAGATGATTAAGTTATTGATTTATAAAATAATTTTCAAAGTTCATGTTCTGCCTGTCTACATGTTTGTACAGTGCTCTCTGTATAATTATGTATTCAGATCATGTTTAAAAATCTAATAATAATGTTAAAATATTTGACCATATATATAAGAGACTACATTCTAACCATGATCACTAACAAACTGATGAGGTTGTGATAGACATTGCAGAAAGACCAAGTTCCTAAGAGGACTATAAAAAAATTGGCACCCTTGTTAAAAGATTGTAATTTTTTTCTCATTTCATTTACTAAAGTGAAATCTTCATAACATGCTTGATTGTGGCAGTTCAGCTTAAATAAATTGCCCATTGAACAATTACAAAGTGAAATATTTTCAAAGCTGATTGTGTCTTTAGACTAAACCCATTTGTAAAAATCAATTCTGGCACAGGAAAATATGTATGTTATATTTCGTCACTATGGAGCACCGATGTTGGAAAATAGTAATCACATACCTAAGGAACAGTTTAGAAGAACTAGATCTTAAAAAATGGTGCCATTACAGCAATCACCCGGAAACAAGAAACATAAATGATATATATTCATTTCCAATGCACTGAAAGTAGAATTCTGTGGTAGAAATAACATTGAATTCATGTTGATTTTAATTCATTTTATGCTATCAAGAAAATAGATACACCTTAACAGGTGATGAATAATAAGCAGACAAACGAAAATTTCTTTTAGATGCACCTAGATATTCTCAGTCTAGTTAACAATAATCCCAAAAAATCCAGTGACTACAGATTGTATGCAATGAGACTTCACTACTCTTCTCTGGAATGTTTCACTATTTCATGTTCTGTTATGTCTTTTCAAATTAAATAGAATGTCATTTCTAGTTTTTATAGTATGATCTATCACTGAATATGCATGTGGCTATAAAGACTATTTTAAGTGTGTCACTTGGCAGAATAATTCTCTAGCTTCCTATTATGTATATAAATAGACATTATAAAGAAAATTATGCCTTTTTTGAGTGCTTAATGCCAAGTCCTTTACAGATGCCATAATCACTTATGTGGCTTAAGAAAATAAGTTTTTCTAAGATCCATGGCCTAATAAAAATCCTAGAAGGCAGGGCATATGATTTCACAGAGTTTTACATATGAAGTTAAAGTAAAAGGTTAAATAGCTCCCCCATTTTCACACAGCCAATCGAGAGTCCACTAGGATGTGAGATAGGGAGGAAATGTCAATCTTAATCACAGTGCAATACAATAGGAAAACCTGCCAGTGGACACTTGCAGATACCCTCTTTCCAAAAGTAACATAGCTACAAGACATATTGCTGATATTCCCCAGTTTAAGAAGATTCATCTAGGTTTATTCTTTATTTTTATGATTTTTTTAACATATATATTTTATTGATTTTCTACAGAGAGGAAGGGAGAGGGACAGAAAGCTAGAAACATCGATGAGAGAGAAGCATTGACCAGCTGCCTCCTGCACACCCCCCACTGGGGATGTGCCCGCAACCAAGGTACATGCCCTTGACCAGAATCGAACCTGGGGCCCCTCGTCCCCAGGCCGATGCTCTATCCAGTGAGCCAAACTGGCCAGGGAAATTTTTATGATTTTTGATTTCCTTTTATGTACAAAAAGTACAGCAGGGATCTCAGAAATAATATTTTAGGGTCAATTTGGGTGTGGGAGCAGAAACATTCAGTTGAGTAGGGGATAAAGGAAAATAAAAAGAGAAGAAGGAGGCAAAAAAAAGGAAAAATGATACCAGTCCAGGCTAAATTAATACACCTAAAGCCAACATCCTTTTGCCAAAGTCAGCCTGGCTCTTCTTGCATTGGATGTATGAGCTAAAGTGTGAGGGCTCTCGTATGGACAAGAATTGATATGAATGAGCTTGTCCACTGATAACAAGAAGACCTAGAAAATGTCAACCAAAAGTCTTTTAAAAATAGCTTGAGCTCATGCCCCACTCCATTTAGGTACCTGAAATATAGGGAGGGGGAAACTGAGATTGCCAAAATGACTGCCACCAGTGTCTTAGTCCCTGGGGAGAGTCCTACCTGTCGCATGTCTCTCTGGCAGGGTCTCCAAGATTAGTAAATTGTTCGACTTCACCTATGTTCTATACAATTATACAAACTAAAACTATCTACATCTGGCTATTCACAAATGAAGAAGGACTCACAGAGAAACTATCCACTCTATTTCTAAAAACCAGCTTTAGATAAAACTGTCTTCAACCAGAAAGGGAAGTAAAGAGAGAATTCATTAGGACTCCATGTAGCTATTCTACCAGAAAGGAACCCAGAAAGAAATGCAGTAATCAAAAGGCACATGAACAATAAAATCTGAGTGAAAAGAAACAGGAGAAAAGTTTAGAAAACAAATCAATCAAGTGTCAAAGATAATTTAGAAAAACACATGCATCCTGTACTAAACCAAATAGAGCATAAATCTATGGATGAAGAGCTGAATGATGAGATAATCAGTAAAAAGGTGAGGATGTAGGAGAGCTGGTGGTAGTTAGAAAAAAAAGTGAAGAGACTGGTGCCATTGCAGCAATAATGGGCACTGTAGAGCCAGAAAATAAGAATTGAAAGACCATTTGTAATGATAAAGTTTATGGCTGGAAATTATAACACAGAGTTAAGGCAGGGACGTCAAAACAGGAAAACGGGTTTTGTGTATAAATGGTAGATTTGGAGAACAGAAACATATGGAAAATTGGAGCCTCCTTGATGCAGAAAGCAGAACAAGTAGAGTAGAAAATTTAAAATTAAATATTTTCCTGAAATGAGAAATTAACTAAATTTACACATTGACAAGGTTCACTTTGTTCCCAGAAAAGTTAATAGAGAACATTCATAACCAAAACATTTCTTATTGAAATTATTAAATTATAAGAATAAGAAAAAATGCCAAAGGCATTCAAACAAAACAAGCAAGTCACGTATAAAAAGGGAGAGATAGATAAAGAGAGAGAGCGAGAGAGCGAGAGAGAAACCCAGACTTCTTTAGGGCTATCATTGTGGATTGTATTCAAGTGATGGTGTTTCCAAGGAAAAAGAGAGTGAATGGAAATGCCACTCCTAGCCACTTTACCATTAATAGATTGAAAGAAAGAGCAAAAAAAAAATCAGATTATCAGAGTTTTGGAGACATATTATTTACAAGGAAATCTTTATACAATGTATACATCTAAGATACTAGTCAAAACAATAAAATTCTGATGTGGCAACGATTGTCCCTAAACAAAATGGCAATTTATAAATGGGATAAACTTACCAATTGAAAGGAAAAGTTTACTTTTTAAAAAGTAAACCAATGGTAAATTGTACACAAGTGACATGTTTAAACTAAGGGACTAAAAAGCCTAAAATAAATGATCATGCAAGAGTGTAATAAATGAATATAAAACATAGAACTATAAATCAGGTTGATAATATTAAAATTTGAAAAAGTGGCCCTCAAGAAAAAATGTGAAGGAGGGAGTTCAAGATAGCTGTGTAGGGAGATCCTGAGCCCACCTCTTCCCACAGACACAACAAATCTACAACTACATAAAGAATAATTACCTCTGAAAGAGAACTATGAATAGAGCCTTCCCAACAGGGACAGCAATAAGAAGTTTAAGAAAGGCAGGGATATGACCCTATTCAGGAAAAACACACATCGTAAACTTTTCCCTGAAGAACAAGGAATGTGGGCTCCACATCAGGACCCCCCAGCCCTTGAATCCTGCACAGGAAAAACAACCCCCACACAGTTGGCTTTGAAAACCAATGGATAATATACCAAGGAAAACTGGATAATTGTGGGGAAAGAAAATCCTGTTTTTAAAGGACCCACACACACACACAGAATCCCTCGAACTAGGAGGGTGGGTGGGAAGAAATCAACCAATGAACTTGTGTGCATATATGCATAACCCCGTGGACTCAGACAATAGGGTGGTGAGGGCCCGGGGGCAGGTGTAGGACAGGAGAGGGCTGGAAGAGGTTAATGGGGGAAAAAGGAGGACCTATGTAACACTTTCAACAATAAAATTAAAATAAAAAATACACTGGATAGAAAAGTATATAGATCACAGGAGAAGGAGACCTACTTGCTAATCTTGGAGTGGCTGCAGGAGAGACAGATGGCAGGTGGGATTTTCCCCAGGGACTAAGACACTGGAGGCATTTTGCAACCTCAGTCTATTGTGCTGAGTCCAGCACCGGTGGACACCATTTTGGGATCCTCCCGCTAGCTTGCTATTGCTAAGGAGTGACACCTATCCCTACACCGGGCCTCACCTCACAGTAGGCTGGGTGATAACTCTACCCAACAGCATGCCCACAGCAGCAGTGGTTGGGCTTCGCAGCCAGCTTCAAGGGAGACAGCCCCACCCTTCAGAGTTCTAGCAGCAGTTCCACCCCCACCAAACAAAAGGGCTGATGGAGCCCTCACAGGCATACCTTAGAGCAACTGGCTCCAGTGACCAGAGAAAATTGTACTGCTGGGCCCCATAGGATATCTCCTATATAAGGCCATTTCCCAGGAAGACATAGATGGTCTACATAATGCATAGAAACAATCACAGAGAATTAGGTATATTGAGGAGACAAAGGAATATGTTTAAAATGAAAGAACAAAACAAAATCTCAGAAAAAGAACGGAGTAAAATAAAGATGAGCAATCTACCTAATAAAGAGTTCAAAATAGCTGTAACCAGTTTGGCTCAGTGGATAGAGCGTCGGCCTGCGGACTGAAAGGTCCCAGATTCGATTCCGGTCAAGGGCATGTACCTTGGTTGCGGGCACATCCCCAGTAGGGGGTGTGCAGGAGGCAGCTGATCGATGTTTCTCTCTCATCGATATTTCTAACTCTCTATCCCTCTCCCTTCTTCTCTGTAAAAAATCAATAAAATATATTTTTAAAAAAAGAGTTCAAAATAAAGATCATAAAGATATTCACGGAACTTGGAAGATGAATAGATAAGCGCAAAGAGAAAGTCAACATAGGTATAGAAAAATAAGAAAGTACTGTGCCAATCAGAGCTGAGGACTACACTAGAGGAAATCAATTGCAGATCATATGATACAGTATAAAATATATGGAATACAGAGAAGTGAGAGTCAGCATTCTGGACTATAGAGTAGTGAGAATTACTCAAGATAAACAGAAAAAGAAAACTAATTTTTCTTTTTTTAATATTTTTGTTGATTTCAGAGAGGAAGAGAGAGATAGAAACATCAATGATGAGAGAATCATCGATCGGCTGCCTGTTACACACCCCTCACTGGGATCAAGCCCACAACTCAAGCAGGTGCCCTGACCAGGAATAGAACCATGAACTCCTGGTTCATGGGTCAACACTCAACCACGGAGCAACACTGGCCAGAGAGAAATAGACATTCTTGAGCCCTCCCCAGAATTAGAAATATTGGGAATGGGGACCTACAATCTGGGTATCTGTGTTCTAACACGCTCTTTAGGTGATTCTGATGTATGCTAATATTTGAGAACCATGGCTCTGTGTTTCTCAGTATTCATAAAAATTATCTGAAGAGCTTGTTTAAAATGCATAGGGCAAAGTAATCCCTCCTAATGAAATTAATAACAATTGTCTTTGTAAATTGATCAATTGATTCTAAATTTATGTGGAAATTCAGAGGGCCCAAAAGAGCTATGGCAAACCTGAAAAACCCTACAAAGCTGGTTGTCTAGTACTAAAAGAAATGAATACTTAATAATAGCTATAGTAATTAAGCCAGTGTGTCAGAGGGGCAAGGATAGACATATAGAAAAAAAGAGGAAATCCAGAAATGAACCTGCACTATATGGTCATCTAATTTATGATAACATTGACACAAATACAGCAGCAAATGTATGTCATCTCCAATAAATTGTGCTGGGTTAATTGGATGTATATGCGGACTAAATACTATGATAAAAAGACATATGGTGTGCCGTAACCGGTTTGGCTCAGTGGATAGAGCATTGGCCTGCGAACTGAAAGGTCCCAGGTTCAATTCCGGTCAAGGGCATGTACCTTGGTTGTGGGCACATCCCCAGTGGGAGGTGTGCAGGAGGCAGCTGATCGATGTTTCTCTCTCATCGATGTTTCTAACTCTCTATCTCTCTCCCTTCCTCTCTGTAAAAAATCAATAAAATATATATTTAAAAAAGACATAGGGTGGCTGAATAAATAAAGAAAAAACAAGATCCAGGTACATGCTGCCTACAAGAGACTCACTTCAGAAATAGGGACACACAGAGACTAAATATGAAAGGGTGGAAAAAGATATTCCATATAAATGGAAATGAAAGGAGAACGGGGGTAGTTGCTAATATTAGACAAGAGACTTTAAAACGAGTGTAACAAAAGTCATAGAAGAGCATTACATAATGATGAAGGGATCAATTCAACAGGTGGATATAGCACTTGTAAGTAGCTATGCACCCCACATAGGAATAGCAAAATACATAAAGCAAATATTAATAGATATAAAGGAAGAGACTGACACTTTTACAATAATAAGAGAATTTAACACCACACTTACATCAATGGATAGATCATCCAGATAGAAAATCAATAAGGAAACGTTGGTCTTATATGACATATTTAATCAGGTAGACTTAATAGATATGTACAGTATATTCCATCCAAAGAAAGAATAAAATCTTGCCATCTGTGATGAGATGAGAGGACCTAGAGGGTATTATGCTAAGTGAACTAAATCAGACATACAAACTTACTGTATGATTCACTTATATGTACAACCTAAGAAAACAATAACAAGCAATCAACCAAAGCAAAACAGAAACAGACTCACAGATACAGAGAACAAACTGTTGGTTGCCAGAAGGAGTGTGTTGGGGAAGGGCAAAATGAGTGAAGGGAATTAAGAGGTACAAACTTTCAGTTATAAAAACAAGTCACAGTGTTGTAATATGCAACATAGGGAATATAGTCAATAATATTGTAATAATTTTATATGGTGACAGATGGTTATTAGACTTACCAAGGTGATCATTTCATAAGGTATCCTATCTAATAAAAGAGAAACATGGTAATTAGCCGTACCTCCACTACCCTTCCCATTGGCTAATTAGTGCGATATGCAAATTAACTGCCAGCCAAGATGGCGGCCGGCAGCCAGGCAGCTTGAAGCGAACATGAGGCTTGCTTGCTTCAGTGACAGAGGAAGCCAATGTTCCCCGCCTGCCACTGCTGGTCTCTGAGCTTGCAGTTTGAAACATTGTTACAAATATAGAAGCTAAACAAAACCCCAGAAACCTGCTTTCAGCCAGCCGGGTACTCAGAGCTGGAGTTGAAACAGTGTTTCGATTATAGAACCCAAACAAACCAGATACCTGCTTTCAGCAGCCGAGGCCTCAGAGCTGGAGCCAAGCCTCAGAGCTAAAGCTGGCCAAGAATAAAAAAAAAAAAAAGAAAAAAAGGAGCGGTTGGGAGCTTCAGTCACCCGCCAGCCTGAAAACAGCCCTCAGCCCCTCACCCAGACTGGCCAGCCACCCCAGTGGGGACCCGCACCCTGAAGGGGGTGTGACCAGCTGCAAATAGCCATCAGCCCCTCACCCAGCCTGGCCAGGCACCCCAGTGGGGACCCCCACCCTGATCCAGGACACCCTTCAAGGGCAAACCAGCTGGCCCCCACCCATGCACCAGGCCTCTATCCTATATAGTAAAAAGGTAATATGCCTCCCAGCACTGGGATCAGCGGAGCCGCGAGGCCTCCCAGCACCAGGATCAGCGTGACAGGGGGCAGCGCCCAAACCCCCTGATGGCCCTGCAGCTCTGTGTGTGACCAGGGCCGGGGCCACAACCTCCCTATCCGCCCTGCTCTGTTCGTGACAGGGGAAGGCGCCCCAATCCCCTGATCAGCCCTGCTCTGTGCCTGATAGCGGGGACCTCCCCAAACCCCTGATCGTTCCTGCGGCTCTGTGTGTGACAGGGTGCAGCGCCCTAACCTCCTGAACGGCCCTGCTCTGTGGGTGATAGAGGGCGGCACCCCAAACCCCCCACGGGCCCTGCTCTGTGTGTGACGGGGTAGAGCCATGACCTCCCCATTCCGCCCTGCCCTGAGTGTGAC
>NW_005871123.1:2257576-2278708 GCF_000147115.1 Myotis lucifugus | reverse complement strand
CAATCGGCCCTGCTCTGAGCCTGACCAGGGGCTGCACCTAGGGATTGGGCCTGCCCTTCTGCCACCCGGGAAGCAGTCCTAAGCCAGCAGGTCGTTATCTCCCGAGGGGTCCCAGACTGCGAGAGGGCACAGGCCGGGCTGGGGGACCCCCCCCCCCCAGTGCACTAATTTTTTGTGCACCGGGCCTCTAGTATAGATATAAAATCACTATGTTTTAAACATTAAACTAATCTAATAATTGTATGTTAGCTACACTTCAAAAAAATAAAAAACATATATTAATTGGACCAAAGAAGAGTACTTTCTTAATAGAAAATGTCTAAAAAGAACACAAAATGTTAATAAATTCACAAATATACTGTATCAATTTTTTTAATCATAAGTATATGAAAAGCAATTGTCAGATTTACACATATATACAAGAGTATGTGTATATCTATATTGATATCTATATATCTATATATACATCAGATATATTTCATATATATAAGACTATATTTCTATCAATTCTTAGAACAAATGTAAAGATAAATAAGAATCTGAATAATATAATTAATATGGTCAATTTAAAGGAAATATGACAAATTCTACCTGCAAACAACAGAAACTATATCTTTTCAAGAACCAATAAAACATATATTAAATATCTTTAGCTTGATATCAGCAGGGGAAAAATACACTGCTGTTGAGAATTACTTAACAAATATATAAATGAGATGTCTTACCTGTATGTCACCTTAACAAGTACTCTAAAATAATGCTTTCATTGTCTTCTTCATAAATTATTATGCTCAATTTTCACATTAATGCCTTAAAAAATAGGACATTCTTACCTGGCTTCTTAGACCTGATGTATGTGATTGTATAAAATGAGGCATTTAAAAGGATTTTTTTCTTTTTCTTTTTTGCAAAGGAGATTCAAAGTACTTGCATATGTGCTTCAAATTCTGGGAAGCAGCATGGAATGTCAGTGATTGATGAGCTAGTTATTTCAGAATTCCATTTTATGATAGTATTTCAGAAATGTTAAGTCTTGTGGCAGTTTTGCCAGATCAAAAAGCTGTAATTCAGTGACGACAATAATGCTGAGCAGTTAGTTCTGGCTCCATAGTTTGATGCCATCTTTACATTTGCAGATCAATCCCCCATACACCACTGTCACATAAAAAACACCCCATTGCACTGTACAATTTGGCATGATTGCCTAAGAGGCCTGGATTGAACTGGCATTAATTAGCTATGTCATGCTATTATTCATTCCCCATGAATTTGCTCTTACCATTCAGATCAGGGATGAATTCGCTAGCACAGCAGTATGTAGAAACAATGTATGATCTACTTGCTTGTATTTCATCTAGTATTCCTCATACACAGAAAAGTCAGTGTTGTAGAATTTAATGCACTCTCAATTTTATTCCATCCTTTGTATTCTCTCTGCCTTTCTTAGCACAAAAAAAATTTACATGTTAAGAGACTATCCCAAGTTTGAAAATTGCAAGTGAAGCTTAATTCTTTCTTCCCTCTATGGCAGTTTTGTTTTATTCTCTTAGCCAGGTTCTCCCCTACCTATTACGTACTCCAGTCTGCCAAGGGTCCCCCTTCCTAAAATGTTTAATAAGTATTTCTTTCTGTCTTCTTACATGAGGTCAGATACATGACACTGTCTATTCTGAGTCAGAAACCCCTAAAAGGGAGAATCTCTAGTTAATGACAATGCATTTAATTAAATACTATGGAAATATAATTATTCAATATGTGACATAATGGCCTTACATGAACATCCTGGCAATATTGATTTTAAAACTATTGCTGAGCATCTGAAAACATTTTATTGTCCAGTAAGTCTGATCCAGAACTTTATTATTTGTTAAAACTTGTCTACATCCAGGCAAGAATATAGGGCAAGGAGCTTAATTTTGTGGCCCATATAACATGATCTAACTCATATCAGAATCTAATGGACAAAATAAACTGATGAACAAAATAGATCCAGAGACACTGAAATATGGAACAGACTGTTGAATCTCAGAGGGAAGGCAGGGTAGGGGGTGGGTGTGTGGGAAGAGATCAACCAAAGAACTTGTATGCATATATGCATAACCCAGGGATACAGACAATAGTGTGGTGAAGGCCTGGGACAGGGAGCAGGCTAGAAGGGGTCAATGGGGGGAAGGAGTATATAATACTGTCAAAATAAAGATTTAAAAAATACTAAAACATTGTAGACAGAATTCCAGATTGTGTGTTTTAAAAATGCTTGAAAAATACCATATAAACTTTTTCTTCTAATGAGTCTAAAACATAGATTAAAGAACAAACATGTTCTCTAGAATGTCTTTAAAAAAATATGTTATTGGAACTTGTTTCATAAGTTCTACAGTTTCATAATATTGGTAGTTATTCATTAAGAAGTTTTAAACTGCTGTTTACAGAAAATTCTCTCTCAGCAACAAAAAATATATATTTTTTCTTCCAACAAAAAGTCATCAGGTAAGGTAGCTGCACGGCTGCTTAATTGAGTAGTCTAAAAACATGACACAGTACCTTGCCATTCTCAGTATATCAGCTTAGCTCCTGTCAAAGTAGAGAGGTGGTTGCTGCAATTTCAGCCATTACATGCAATCATTTCCTTACCCAGTAAAAGGGAAAAAAAGGAAGCATTTTCCTGGGCAATCCAGAAACACCTTCCCATATTTTATTGCCCAGGATTGTATCACATCATCAAAATTGCACAATCACTAACAAGGAGAATAGGTCCACCATGATTGACTTAGACAAATCACTAATTACCCCTGGACTTCAGGATAGTGTCATCCTTCCCAGAATCACAATGAGCATTTTGCCATCAAGCAAGAAGGGGTGTTCGGAAGGCAAACCGTAGTGTATGAGATATTGGTTTGCTGAATTAACTAACTCAATTTTTATTTCCTATGAGAATGGAACTCAATGTAGGTAAATGATCGTTAGTGAAATTTAGGACCTTGATAGGAAAAGGTCTTTTTCATTTGAGGCAAATAAAAAAAGGGTCAGACTAGAAAAAACATTCCTAGAGTGAAGATCAGTTATTTATCTGACAGATGTTTATGTTAATAGGAGGTAGCAAAGGGGGTTAAGGAAACTCCAGTTAAGGAGATAAATAAAGGTAAGGGAGGCACTGAAACTGTAATGGTTAAGAAGACAAATGTATCTTTGTATTTTTGTTTTTAATTTAAATGAGGTCAAAGGATAAATGTTCAAAAAATTCTTGCTCTCTTTTTTCAGATTTTATATTTTCCTTTCTTCATTCTGTTATACATTTAACAGGTGTTCTATGTGATTGGAGTGTAGCAGTGAAAGAAATGGACAGGAGTCTGAATTCATCAAGGATCCCTTTCCTCAAGATGTTTACACAGTAAATGAAACAAATAATAAAGGGACAAATAGTATTAAGATAGTGCCTAAGTGTAAAGGGAAACACACAGTAAACAATAAACATAATAAAGAACTAAATGATATAATCCCTTAGAAGTTGATAAATCCTTTTTTTTAAGGGAAAAATGTAAGGCAGGGTAAATGGAGATTAGAAGGGTGGGCAGTACACAATTTTAAACAGGGTGTTTCAAGCACACCTTAATTGAAATGATATTTGAGCAAAGACTTTCTGCTATTCAAATCACCTCCCTCTCCTAATGTTAAGTTGCAAGTGTGAAATTTTTGAAATATTAAACACACCTGATAAAATATTAAAAGATATCATTTTATTAAATAATGCTATATTTTATTAAACTATGTTAGTAAATTATGTCAGTGTCAGAAAATATTGTTTTTTTCTTTAAATATCTCTAATGATAGCATTCAGTTTCTGCTATGTATTAAAAATCACCATGCAAATTGATTTTTTCCTTAAATTATGACTTGTTCTAGTTTCTGCAGGATATTATTCCTCCCTCTGAGTTCTGTCCAATCAATTATGTACTCAAAAAACTTAGCTTTCCAGTCAACTAAAATGGAATCTCCTTTTTTTTTGTTTTCTGGGAGGGATGTCTTCTACTACAGAAAAGTTGAACTTGGATAAAAGGGCAAAGGCTTATGAAGGATTGAGAGAAGTTTTCATCCCTTACCAATCAAAATAGCCAATGATCAATCCTAGTGACCAAAGGTTTAAAAATCTTCTTTGTATTCAGCTAGCTCTTTAGAATGGCTATTGAGTTATTTGATGTAAAATATAGAAAGTGCTACCCTTAGGCATATTTTTAATTTAATCAATGTTTATATTTTACTAGAGGCTCGGTGCACAAAATTCGTCCCTCAGCCCGGCCTGCACCCTCTCCAATCTGGGACTGCTCACTCCTAACTGCTCACCTGCCTGCCTGCCTGCCTGATTGCCCCTAACCCCTCTGCCTGCCTGCCTGATCATCCCTAACTTCCCCCCCGGCTACCTGATCACCCCTAACTGCTCTCTCCTGCCAGCCTGATCACACCAACTGCCCTCCCCTACCAGCCTGATCACCCCTAACTGCTACCCCCTGCCAGCCTGATCACTCCTAACCACCTCTGCCTTGGCCCCCACCACTGTGGCTTTGTCCGGAAGGAAGGCAAGATGACCAGAAGATGTCCGGTAGACCTAGTCTAATTAGCATATTACCCTTTTATTAGTATAGATGTCTTTTGATGACTTTCTCTCCTACAATCTCTGTATATCTAATGCTTTTGTTTTCTGGGTCTCCCATGATAATCAGTTCCCCTTCCCAAACTGCTCAAGCTTTGAAATTTTGAATCTCTTTTTCACTTTTCACTCTTATAGATAAATCTTTGGTCCATGCTAGTTTCCAGGTACTAACTTGGTAGATTACTTTGCACAAAAGTACATGTACATAAGAATTTTATAATTTGTTCTAAATAATATATTCACATTTTTGGCAGGGTCTTGCATGATTTGATCCAAATGGAGACAGTAGATAATAATAGATATATAGTAGACATTATAGAAAAGCAGGTTTGGTTTAAATCACAGCTCTGGCCAGAGCATAGAGGTCCCATTCTGTAAGAAATGCTTCCATATTCATTTTTCTCTAGTTCTCACTCCTGGAAATTTGAATTGCAGTGTAATATAGTAGGAAAAAAAACCTCCAATAAGTTGGCATAGTTCCTGCAACAGTTTTAATGGCTCCGTATTATAGAAGTTATTAGTATCCCCCACAAGGATGTTTGGAAATGTGGGAGATATTTTAGAAGTAACATACTTTGAGTGGGTGCTGGCACTAGTAGATGGAGCCAAGCATGCTGGATATTCTTTAAGTCTTATGGGAATCTTTTACTATGATAAATTGTATCACCTAAAATGTTAATAGTGTCCCTGTAGAGATACACTGGAAGATGAATATTGGTAGGGACAATAAAAGGGTATAAAAAAGGAGACCCTATTGTCAACACTGTTGAATATATGGTGACAAAAGCAAAGACATGTGATGACAATTTAAGGGAAGTGGGAAGAGAAAACAGAGTGGAGAAAAATGCTTGTTTAAATACAAAAGTAGTTAGCCTTTTTATACTTTTATATTTAATGTAGTAGCTATCATTTTTTTCACTGAAAGAAACTGAAGCTTAGAGAGGCTGAGTAATTCATAAAAATTCAACATATTAGTGAGTGATGGAGGCAGGATTCCAACACAGTTGCATTGAACTCTGAAGTTCACATCAAGGCACTGCTCCAGTATCTAATGTAATCAACTTATTAGTAGGAACTTATAAATACTATGTATAAATATACTTTCATCACAAACTTGTTTTTTCTTGGTTTCAGGCCTTGTGTAAAAATTGAAGGCAAACCAATATTAATATTCATAATAGCAAAAATACATAAGTGGTTATTCTTTCAGAGGATCGGGAAGACTAGTGTGTTAAAGAGTGAAATGTAAAGTTGATGAGATTGTATAGTATATTAATTGATTGTGTTGTTGGGTTCAATTTAAGGCTTCCTTGTAGCCCAGCTATTGGCCCTGTAACTTTCTGAGCTAGCCTTGTGACTTGCTTTGACCAATAAAATGCTGCAGGACTCGTGATGTGCCTTCATTACCTTTCTTGTTTCCTCTTTAGACCCTGATACCTCCATGAGAATGAGCCTGGGCTAGCTTCTAGAAGATGGGACATCATGTGCAGCAGAGTTCAGTTATTTTAGTCAAGGCCATGCTAGGCCTCACTATAGCAGATGACCCAAAACATATGCAATAGACTAGACTAAATCAGCAAATCCACCCACTACTCCTCCAGTGGTATGTAGACATGATATATGACTGAGCACAGATGAGATCAAAATTATTTTCTAGCTGACCCATAGACTCATGAGCATTACAAATACTTATGTTAAGCCATTAAGTTTTAGGTTGGCTTGTTATTTAGAAATAGCTAACTATTATGGATGATTTGGGGAGGTGATTTTTTTAAAGTCCAGTATTAATGTCCCATGAGAACCAACACTACTCTAGCTTCTTAGGAACTGGAAACTCTGAGTGTATCAATAGACCGTAATCTAAATGCAGATTTTGGCAAATCTATCCAGGGCACAAAAACATCAGCACCAGAGTGGCTCATCCAGACATCTTCTCAGGGGAGCTATCTATCAGTGAAGAACATGGTGCACCCTTCTTGAGATATTAGCAGGAAGATTTACTTGTTAACATATGAGTAACCACTTTAGGATATTCTACGAGGTGAAAGTTTCTTTCACTCAAGCTTCTGGAATTTGAGTCACTATATTGGAAATTAAAATAAAACTTGTTCATATTTTGGATGCTTAGAATGATAAAGCATTTGGCTTACCAGTTATAAAGCAAAGCTATCTTTCAATGTAATTAATCACACCTGTCTCAGATGGTTCAACTGAAGCCAGGATGCTTGTCCAAATGACTTCTTGGCATCATTTCCCAACCATAAATATGTATTTTAATCACAAGGAATTATTACCCAAGGAATTTTCTGTACTATATATCACATTATCACTCAGTATAAGTGCTAAATATTTTTAGGTAAGTCAGCTTCAATATTTAAAACATTTTACTAAATCCCTAGAGCTAATTATTGAGCAATTGGCATGCAATAAACCTTGAAGCAATCTTCAAAGAAAGAGAAGGCTTAAGTGGGAGGATTTAAAAACTAGAAATTACAATAATCAAATCTTGTGGTCAGAGACATTAGTTGCTGCTGTGAGGTCTTTGAAAGATAAACATGATGGCTATAACCCACAATGAATGAATAGCTGACATCAGCGCGTCTTGTATCATATCCTACATAAACAGAGTGGTTGGGATGAGAATCTTCCAAAATTAAATCAGCTCATCATTTCCACAGAACATTCTTATAGCCTCACTGTCATCCAAATTAGGGAGGAGGTGAAGAAGGAAACATTGAAATTCTGATAAATCATCTCCTATCCACCAAAATGTCATCTTTCTTGGTTTAGAATTAAGTAGGGTTGGCTCAGCCACCCAGGAATGTTCCTCTGAGTGCTCTGGAAAACAATACAGAAGACTTGGAAAAATCTTTAAGAAAACATAGGCAGTAAAATCTCAGACATCTCTCATAACAATGTTTGCCGATACATCTCCTAGGGCAAGAGAAGCAAAGGAATAAATAATTAAACAAATGGGACTACATCAAACCAAAAACTTCTTCACAGCAAAAGAAACCGGCATCAAAATGAAAAAGAAACCCAATGTATGGGAGAGCATATTTGCCAATGATATATATGATAAGGGGTTAATATCCAAAATGTATAAAGAACTTACACAACTCAACACCAGGAAAACAAATAATCCAGTTAAGTAATGGGCATAGAACCTGACTAGAAACTACTCCAAAGAAGACATTCAGTGCCCCAAAAATGCTCAATGTCACTAATCATCAGAGAGATGCAAATTAAAAGTACAATGAGCATTTGTTCTAGATCGGTGAAATATGCCATTGATATTTTAACAGGGATTGCATTGAACTTATATGTAATACTTTCAACAATAAAGATAAATTTAAAAAATAAAGTACATATCTTTTGGACAGAAAAAACTACAGTGAGGTATCACCTCACACCTGCCAGAATGGCTACCATCAATAAATCAACAAACAACAAGTGCTGGCAAGAATGTGGAGAAAAGGCAACACTAGTGCCCTATTGGTGGGAATGCAACTGGTGCAGCCATTGTGGAAAACAGTATAAAGTTTTCTCAAAAACTTAAAAATGGAACTTCCTTTTGACCAAATGATCTCACTTCTGGGAATATATCCTAAGAATCCCAAGACATCAATCAAAGAATATATACATGCCTATGTTCATAGCAGCATTATTTACAATATCCAAGATCTGGAAACAGCCCAAGTGCCCATCAGTAGATGATTATATAAAAAAGCTGTGTTACATTTATGTAATGGAATACTACAAGGCTATACAAAAGAAGAAACTCTTACCCTTTGCAACAGCATGGATGGACCTGGAGATTATTATGTTAAGCGAAATAAACCAGTCAGAGAAAGACAAATAACATATGATCTCACTTATATGTGGAATTTGATGAGCAAATTAAACTGACAAACAAAATAGAACCAGGGGCATGGGTACATGGAACAGACTAAGGGATGTCAGAGGGTAAGGGTATGGTAGGGTCTAGCTAAAAGAAGGTGAAGGGATTAGCCAAAGAACATATAGCCCAGACAGCAGTTTGGTGAAGGCCAGGGGAGGGGAGAGAGGTTGGTGGAGATGGGCAAAGAGGGGGATAATGGGGGGCTTCTGTAATAGTGTCAACAAGTAAAGTGTAAGTCAAGCACTCAGATTTTGTTAGTATTTTTAGTGTCTATAGTGATACTTTTCAAAAAAATCAAGTACTTAGTTTATAAAAATATATGATGTGAAGTTTATAAGTGTGTGATTGTTATTACAAGTCAAATCTTGCCATAAAAAATATTCTAACCATGAACATGTTTGTAGAGTTTAAAGCCTATCAAAGTCCCAAATATTGGGCCACTTGTTTCAAGCATAAATACTGAATAAAATCGACTTCCTTAAAAAAAAGAATAAAAACATATATTTCTGTAATTCATTTTAATAAAATATTATTTATATAAATAATAGAAACATGACTCAGTCCACTACTTTGCGGTGTACTATGGATACAGCAAATTCTAAAAAGTGTCTCATCTAGTTAGCAGTCTTGGCCAATGGACAGTTTTTGATTGAAACATGAAGTTAATACTACCTAAAGGTGCATATTTCACCATACCCAAGGCAAAAAATTTATCTTTACATTCTATTGACTAGTTTAATTTTAATATTTATCTAAGTAATGCTAACAAATGTGAAAAAATCACAACTTTTGAAAAAGTTAATAAATACAAGGTGGGACAAATGTAGGTTTACAGTTGTCCATATGGAAAATAATACAATAATTAATAAAAATACAAGAGTAAACTCTGTGTTTTGCAGATTCACAATTGTAAACCTACTTTTGCTCACCCTGTATACTCACAGCAAAATGGATAAATCTTTAAAACATAATGTTGAATAAAATAAAGGTAAAAATGAAACAAACAAGCAATATAGCTCAATATAATTTGATTAAAATGCCACATCACAGTAAAAAAAACTTTTACAAAGATATCCTAAATTTATTAATTTTATCCAATAAAAAATTTTATTCAAGCATAAATCAACCATCTAAAGAGTATAACTTTTCAAGGAAGAGAATGACAATGAAGATAAGAAATGAAAGGGGGAAAAATAAACACAAGAGCTGTGATTTGTACAGATTTAAAAATTGCCTAAGTACAATACCATTTGATTACTAGATTTAAATATTTGAGATTTCATTCACTTCCATTATGCCCTTCTCATTCTCCAAAATTTTATTACATCATTTAATATTTAAGTTATATAACATAGTATATAATTTAGTACGTCTATTCGTTACTTTTGTACCCTTTTAATTATGTACATACAACTCTACTCAGTTGTCTTATTTTAGTCTGAATTTCTATACCCTTTAGATAAGAAGTATGAAAACCTTATTCTTTCTGTCTTCTTGTCCATCTTTCCACTTGCCTTTTATTTTTTGTACACCTGAAACCTATATAATTTTATATAGGTAACTGATGTCACCCTAATAAGTTAAAAAAAAAAGACTAACTGCAAGATTTCAAAAAGTTGGAACCAAGAGAAAATGGAACCAAATGTTTTTGAAAAAAGTGCAAAGTTGACATATCCCTCAAATGGAATAAATGACATGAATATTGCATCTGCTGTATCATCATGATCTTCTGGGTGCGTCTTCATTTGCTGTAAGGACTGCAGCAGCTACTGGCTGTCAACAGGTGAACAGCTGGAGATGAAAAGCAGCCAACGGTGAAAACTTGTTGAATTAGACAAGGAGCTTCTGAACAGCATCTTCTTTTACTGTAAAGGACCCAGCCTGGGACGGCAACAATGGTCCAGCAGGTGAGGATCAAGGTGGTGGGCATGTTGGTTGTGGCCCTGGATTGAGCTGGGGCTGGGGCTACGGTTGGTTCAGCTCTTGTCTCTAGCTCTTTCTTCCAGTGCACTAAGAGTTTAAGCCCTTTCTTGCCGTCTCCCATTGATATGATTGTGAAGAACTTTGTCACTTCCTTGTCATTCTCCCCCTCTCTTTCACCTGTTCGCCTTTTGAATGATCTACTGTGCACTTGCTGCTCTCAGAGTCAAAGACAAGGAACCTCTGTCCTTCCAAAGCAAGCTGCCGGAATCCCTGGTCTTCTATTGGCTTTACACGGCCACACCACCAGGACCTGTGGGGTGAGACAACTGTCCGCATATTTCTCCGGTTTTATGTCAGGCAGTTGCTGTTTGATAAAGTCCCTACGTCCCTCCGAGTATTGGTCTGTTCTTTCCAGACATTGTGGCCTTTACTTCCTCTTTCAGGAGATACATAAATATGACCTCATCGCTACAACAGCCAAACAAGAGACAATTCTTTTCATCCACCTGGCCCACCATACACCATGGTTGTGTGTTAGAAGTAATGTTTAAAGCGCAGTGAAGAGTGAGCATCGCCGTGCTCCCACATACAGGACACCCAGGGAGAGTCTGGCGGCAAAACCAGGACCAGGAGGACAGGGCCGAACTTGGAGCCCGCGGCCCCCACCTGGGCCAGCAGCAGTCCAAGCGCTACTTACTAGGCAGGAGGTGTGTCTGTGCAGCTGGCCTGGTAAAAGTGTCCTGGGTCCTCCCCTCCCCCTCCCCCACTTTTTCGGGGTTGGTATCGCTTTTGTGACCAGGAAAGAGGTAGACACAACCAACCATCTGCACTGTGGGCAGCGCTCCCAGCTGCAGGGTGTGCCTCTGCCCAGCTCAGACAGCAGGCCAGGCGGCACCTGAGAAAGTGTGTGTGGCGCGGGGCGGGGCGGGGGGGGGGGATGTCTCTGCAGTGGTGGCTGCTGGTTCAGGTCCCCTCTCCACTCCTCACCCCTTCTGTGTGTCTCCAGAGAGGTGGGGATACACGGTGTCTTCCTCTTGTCCCTCTGCTTTTGCCACCGTGTGAAATATAGATTTTATTTATATTTAAAATAAAATCGGTTAAAAATGCCTCCAAGTCCCCCTTTTCTCTGGCTTTCTAGTGAGCCAAAGCTGCGGCCTAGGCCCATCTCTCTCTCCTATGACCTTTCTAGAGAGCCAAGCAGCCGCAAGGCTCTGTCCTGTTGCTTCTTCAATCCTAGGCCCATCCTAGTTTCACTGTCCCCCCCTTTAATAAATGCCCTCTCAAAAACGAAAAGGATTATTATGTTATATTATATAAGGATATGAATATCTATATCTATATATATCTATATATATATATATATATATATATATATATATATATATATATATCAATTATGCTATGCAAACCTGGTTGTGTTCTATGCATATGTTTACTCTTAGAGCTGGAATCTAATATGCATGTTAGTATTGCTATGTTTATTTAAATGTTTACTGCCATGTCAAATGATGTCCTGGAATAATGCCATGATACTTGAGCCACTAAAAAAGGCATTCCTAGTTTTAGAGTCAAATGGGTTTTTTATTCTTACTCTACATCTTAAAATCATACCACATTTTAGTTTTCTTTATATTTTGACCCAATCTTTTTTCAAAACTTATTGTGTTTTTTTCTGTATTTTTAAATTGTCTTTTTGTTTCCTGACTAATGTATCTTTATCATATTGTGGAAGTCAGCCTTTATGCCCCAAATTTCTGTTCTTACTACATTATAACTATGTTATTAAGTAGATACAAGTAATAGACAAAACTGATTATAAATATGATTGTTATTCAAAAAAATGCTTCGAAAGTACTTTTTATGAGACTATATCTTTTCAGAGTTCTCTAAGCATTATTATATGCCTTAAATAATAAGTATTACATTAGGCACTGTAATCACTGCCTATCCTACTGGAAATGTTGTAAGCCCAGTGAGCAGTGGTATTCTTTCTGTGATAGAGTAAAAAATGTGAAGAGAAACCATTCACACTAAGTCCAGTTTTAACCAGTTTGCATGTTGCTTTAAGTCTTCACAACCCAAACACAGCAATGCAAAGAGGCTTCTGTTAAACCTTGATCTTTATTAATAGTCAGTGTGAACATGCTTGGAAGCCTCTTTCTTTCATAGACACACTAGATATAAAAAAAACACTACTTGCTTTCCTATATTTTGAGAAAAAATGAAGACAAGATAAAATAATAACAGTAAGATAAACAACCCAAACATTATAAGTCAAACTACCAGCTAAGTCCCCCTTAAGTGCAAAATAGTTAAAGTTAATAAAAACCAGTAATTTATATTTTAAAAGATTGTCACTTCAATTTTTTGTTTTTTTATATTAAAATAATATTTTCTTACATAGATCCAAATACATTCCAGTTTTAGTCTTCTTTTGAAAGGTTTTTATACACCAAAAAACTTCTCAAACTAAATTAAACCTTTTTAGATTTTAAATTTGATCTCAAACACAAAACTAAATCCGTTTATAGTTTGGCTTTTAATTTTCTATGGTATTTTTATTTTATTATTTTTTAAAAACTCACTCGAGTACATTTTCATTGATTTTAGAGAGAGGAAGTGAGAGAGAGGGAGAGAAAGAGAAAGAAACATTGATGTAAGAGAGAAACATCAATTGGTTGCCTCCCATATGGTCCCCAACTGGGGACCAAACCTGAAACCTAGGTATGTGACCTGACCGGAATCTAACCCTCAACCTTTTAGGTGTATAGGACGATGCTCTAACCAACTGAGCCACATGGATGGGGCAGTATTTTTATTTTATTTTTGATTTTTAAGTCAGTGAAAGTAAATTAACCAATATGTAACATTATGCCATTCATTTTTTTCTTTCTGTGTGAAAATTGTTTTTTGAAAACATAGCTACATTGAACCCACTCATTTGCACTGTAAACATTTTAAGTACAGCTATGATAAAAATAACAGTTATTATCCAAGATCATTATAAAAGTTTTGGTTTACTTTTCTCTCCATAATACTGGTCATTCAAAGCAGCTCTTAGTTAGTCTAGACCAATTAACATTTGCATTAGGTTTTGAGTAACAGCCAATACATTAAAATACAAATTAAAATTGCTCTGCAGAATATGCTGCACATATATTAATTGGGTGTGGAAGGTTGACGTTGGTTGATAAATATAGCTTAATTAACAGAATTAGCTAATCATCATTCATATAGTATTTTATGTGTCTTTACCTCAAAAGATTCTCATTTTTGTAGTATAATTAGGTTTTAGTTGTAAAATTATTATTGTAGTACAAATACTTTCAGAAAATTTCAACTTCATCTCAGTAAATCATCTTCAGAATAACTCCTAGGAGACTATAAAAATTAGTGATTGCATTGTGTCAGCAAGGAGTTTTATAAAACTCAAGAAGCAAATCACAAATATTTCATGTTGCTCAGTGTGAGTCACTGAAGTGGTGCTGAGCTGATAGCGGCAGCTGATTCCAGTCTTCACATACCATTGTTACTTTTTTGATGTGTAAATAGGTGGCTGGCTATACAACCTAGAATGGATAATTACAATTATTTTTAATGAATCAAACTACATGGCTTTGAGAGAAACGTTTTCAGATTTCAAGTAGAAAATGGATTATGTATTAATCCATAAAATTTTATACTTTAGCCCTCAATTAAGCTTTGGTATAACTATCCCATTACATGTTCTGAGCATAGGAATGAATCTATGTCTAGTCCTCACAGTCATTTTTCTTATATTTCTCCCCACAGGAGAACACAAGAGGTAAGATGGATGAGCTGCCACTCTCCACAGAGGGATGCCCGTGAGATACAGACATTCCTGATGCAGGTCTTGGCATTAGCTCTCGATTGGCATCAGACTCTTCAAAGTTTCCTTAAATAACACTGATTAAGGCTTGATATTCTCTGAAGATGCCAACCTCCACTGTTGACTAGCTCTCTTTTGTAAAGTTTTTGGATGAATTTTGAATTCAGTTTTGATTTGTAGGATTATTCAATTGCAGAAAAATAATGCTGTGTGTTTTTTTTGTTTTGTTTTTTCTGGTCATACACATTCTTGTTTTTTTCAAGTCACCACCATCTTCAAACTTCAGGAGGTACAGTTAGAATGGGTAACAATCAAGTCCCTAAAGCAAATCTCTTTAAAAAAATAAAAATCAATTTTTCACAGTTATTCAAAAATGCATAATAATTCTGAGTCTGTCTTCTGGGAGGTATCATTTTCTCAACCACAAGTTCCCTCCCCCTTGCCCAGTCTCCTTGTTAAAACACAGTGTGTGTAACTCTTAGGTGCACACCCTTACCCTGATTCACGCGGAATAGCTGCACATGCTGTTAGCACCTGCCTCGGGCAATTCTTCCACATTCCTTTGGGACACTGGCACTCTCGGTACTTCCCTCTGAACTGAAATTATGCTTGAAAGCTTGATAATTTGATAAATCTTTTAATTGTGAGCTGTAAAACGTCAGGCCCCTTTTAGTTTGGTGTTAACAATATCACATCCTCTACAAAGAGCACACTGAAATGATTCGTCAAAAAGCATCCTATTATGCATTCTCTCTCTCTCTCTCTCTCTCTCTCTCTCTCTCTCTCTCTCTATCTCTCTCTCTCTCATCTTCCAGAAGCAGCCAAATAATGTACACATTTTACTCTTATTATATGAGGTGAAGAAAGCTGAAAGACTGCCACATGCCTGGAAAGGATCAAGTAGTTCATCGCTTACCTTAGAAATTGGGTTTGTATTTATGTGCTGCCTTTAGCTATTTCAATTCCTATTATCAAGCATGTTCTCCCTTGCATACAGCAAGAATGCTGACACTAGAAATTTTACTCTTTTTTCATGTTATTATAATAAATCCTTTTACTGGCTATGATGGGAGATGGAGTCATCATCTTATTAGGAAAATTTTGAAATTATAACATAAATTCTCAAAAGAGTGCCACACAAAGGTCTTGTGGTATCCTGAAAACAGTAAAGTACTTTTTTTCTGGTATTCATGTTATCAAAACGGGACCAAGATTTGTGTGCAGTTATTCAGGAAGAGGGCCAAGAGTCACTTAAAAATTCTGGGAGAGTCCCAGAGGGAAGGCAAAAGTTATACCATGGATAAAGGGAAAATTTATTCTTTAAAATGGAAATAATTGTAACCCCAAATGGCTTTATATATCATTACAGAAATATCAGCCTAAATTTGATTTAATTTAATTTTTCTAATGTTAACATCTAAACATTAATTCAAAACAGAAATCAATTCCAGAAGGCCTCAAACTTTACTTTTATAAAAATTTGCATTCTTAGGTATTTATTTCTTTGCACAAGGAACACGGTCACCAACATCCTGGTAGTAGCCATTTTATATGGTTTTAAATCCCATGTAGGCTGCTTTACAGCTGGGTTACCATGTGTATTAATTTTACTTCCTGGAGGTTCTATTTGCTTCGCTGGAAATTAGATTAATAGGTTGCTCACAGAGGTATTGTTAAGAATCAAATGTGAAAGCGAAATGTCTAGCAGAACCCTATAAATATTAGTTCTTTCTCATTTATAAAGCAAATATCCATTCAAAGTATAACAAAAATTAACTGGGCATTTAAATATCAAGTGCATTGGTTTGCAAGTAGTTGTGTAATTAACTTTACTTTTGAATCTGCTAATCATCAGCAATCTTTTGTAATGTGCAAAATGTACTTTGATGACTCAAATAAATGTTCTATGTAACAACAGAAAGTTTAATTCATAAAATAGTGTTAGAAGGTTTATATCTCTGTCTTAAATTATTTTCAATTGACAACAATTACAATTCTTATATTTTTTCCCTGAATATTGCTCTAATCTGGTCCTCTGCAATTCATTTTATATTACTTTTATTAATAATATAGAGTTCAACAGTGACCTTGAATTTCTCAGTTCAAATATCTTTAAAGTCTCCTCGGATCCTATTGAATATATCTGAGCATCCTTTCCTTTCACCATCTGGCTCAAAAACTCATAACTCTTATTTCCAGATATTCCTGTACATGTGACTCATGTTTCAGCCTCATTAAGCAGATTTCTCTTCTCTAAACATGTCATGATTGTTCCTACATTTTTTTGAATAAGTCATACTTTATGTATGGAATTTCCACGTAAAACAACCTGCCTCCCTGCTTCTCATTTGTTTGTCAAAAATTTATGCATCCTTCATAATCCAGGTCAAGTGTGATATTCTAGGGAAAGCGTCCCTTCATGAGCCTCAGAAAAGAACTGTTTTCTTCTCTGAATTTCCATGTCAGACTATGCATACATTCACACACACACACACACACACACACACACACACACACACACCTTAATGTTAGTTTATCTCTCCATATTCCTTTACTCCCTGCCTAGAGTAAATTAGCCTAATATGTTGGAAATGTGCTTTCATTGTCTTTGTCACATAGAGAATACCATAGGTGAATGAAATGAATGTGTCTCTTCATCTTTCTTCTTGTGGATAAGGTACTTTGCCACAGCAATAAATATTTCTTTTTTAAAAATATATATATTTTTATTGATTTCAAAGAGGAAGGGAGAGGGAGAGAGAGAGAGAAACATCAATGAGAGAGAATCATTGCATGGCTGCCTCCTGTATGCCTCCTACTGGGGATCAAGCCCACAACTCTGGCATGTGCCCTTGACAGGAATCGAACCTGCTCTGATTCTGCAGGCCAATGCTCTGCTCTATCCACTGAGCAAAACCAGCCAGGGTGGCAATAAATATTTTTTAATGGGAAGGAATTGAGAAGTAGAAGAAAGAAAAAATGTGGTACTATAGTTATCAGCTGAGGAACTTGGAATGCTGGTGCTGGGAGGGAGAAAGGGCAGAGGTAGGAAGAAGGGCTTCGGAGCAAAACAACAGGGCCACGATGAATGGAAATATACATGAAAGAAATTACTTAATGCTCTCGGTATCTGAACCTTCAGAGAAATGGTGATACATAGACTATGTGGTGACTTTGAGAAAGAGGAAGAGCACTATTTTCAAATGCAAACACGTGTCCTCTGATCTCTTCATAAATGTTTTGAACTGTGCTCCAATAGCACACTTTTGCTCACAGAATTGTGACAGCACACTTCTCAGCAGCACTCAGGTTTTTCCATGACCTCCTCCTTCAAGATCTCATGTGATATTTTGACCTTCTGGCACCTTTCAAAGTTTCTTGTCTATGCTATGCAGATATTGAGGCCTCTAGCCAAAGTAGACTGAACCCAATTTACACACGTCTCCTCGTCTTTCTAGTGTCAACCTGTTTCTCACATTCTTTGCTCTGATTGGAATATACCTAACTGTTCTTCATTGCCTTCAACCTCCATATCTGTTTCTGTATTGAATTGCTACTCATGCTTCAAGGCATAACAGAACTATCCATTTGTTCATGAGGATTTATCACATTCTTAATATTATATCGCAAATAGGATATGATTTCTTTATCGTATATTCTGATTAATTTAACCCATATATATATATGTATAAAAGTCTAAGCAACCAGAGCGACCGGAACGACCAGAACGACCTGTCAACCAGTCGCTATAATGTGCACTGACCACCAGGGAGCAGACGCTCAATGCAGGAGCTGCCCCCTGGTGCTCATTGCACTCCCATAGCCAATCCTGTGGCTGGCCAACCTCCCACGGACCCTCCCCCTGGCCAGCTGGTCTTCCCATTGGCCCAGATCGCCAGCCAGGCCAAGGGACCCCACCTGTGCAGGAATTCTTGCACTGGGCCTCTAGTAATTTATAAAATGTATGATACTGTTTTAATATTTGTATATTTTTTAATATTGCTTATAAGTTTATAAAGTCCTGACATAAATTGTGCATTTAAAAATATTGCACAATAAATGATCCAAAAATATTCTAGGGGTTTATATATGAATGAAAGGGACTGACTTCATAGGTAAAGTCAGAAGTTAACAAAATTAAATCTAAAATTTGTATATGAAACAATATAAATATGTAATTTGAGAAGTTAGCATGAAGTATGGTAATCTAGTTTGCAACGAAAGCATCAATTGGTAAATTTCAGAGAACGAAGGAAGGTTGACAAATATCAGGAAAACAGAGGCATAAGAAAGAGACATCTTAAGAAAGCCATCTTAATCTAACATTTTGCAATAATAATAATAAAAATAATAAAGAAAACAACTGATTTTACCAAAGGCAGCAAAGCTCCTGGAAATTTCAGTTGCTGATTAATTTTGGTTTCCAGAAAAAACCTTTAGCAAGCGTTAATAGCTAATTTTTTTGATGGTTGCCTATCTTGAATTTTGTACGAAAAGACTATATTAAATTGTGGTTTGTTAGCTAGATTTTGCATTTAATATTCCAAATATAGTTTTAATCTACCTTTCAGTTATTATCATTCATTTGAGATATTTTCACATCAGTTCATTTTATATATGGTATGCAATTAGGTATAATAATGTCAATAAATAATGGAATATTCTACCACAATCTCTAGCCTTAGCAAAGATTACTGAATCGAAAACAAAGATTTTATAAATTAAATATGGTAATGATCAGAGAACAATTAAACATTATCAGGAAAACATCAAGTTGATTTTCTTTCCAAGTCATTCTAATTACAAAATAAAAATTTCTGTTTTAAACTAAATTGTTTCAACCTTTAACATCAATAGATAAACAAAGAATACATTCAGAATTTATATATAATTTAAAAGGCATAATTATATATAAGCCTGCAGTGAAGGCAATGGGTGCAATGTAAACTATGTATAGCAGAGAAAGAAAAAAAAAGTAAATTGTATGACCTTGTTTCAACTAGTAACTCATTGTATTTATTGGGAGAAATTGGTCCTCCCATATCTTAACTTTTATATAATCCTGATGAAACAAGAATAGCACTCAGCCTCTTCCATGGACTGTTCAACAACACAATTCTGTCAGTATTCACTCTGCCAAAGTGCTATAATTAGAACTTGCTGGAAGCAAAATTACAGTGATAAATAATTATATTTTCTCTACTAACAGCACATGTGGGAATACAATAGAGATAAACACAATGAGAGAGAGAGAACTCTTTCTGTCTAACATCGCTGATAAAAGCTGCACCAGAGACAGGCAATAAACTTAGTATGCAAGTAGTAACTCACTCCCATGAACCCAGAGCTCCCAGTTTGTCAGCTTAGAGAAAGAAAGAGTCCCCGGCATTCTTAAGAAATCAATGACGGTGCCATGTTAAATGCTCCTTTGTGGGTTATTACAGGTCAGTCTGAGAATGTCTTTAACCTCATTCTCTGTCTCTTTGCAATTTGCTCTACCAGTTTTTAGTTTTCCTTGTTGGCACATCATGATTAAACAAACATCAGAACTGCTAGATAAATGCAGGTGGGTTAGCTGTGTAAACATAGAAAACAACATGACCTACAAATGGTATGGAAGTCATGGTATACAGAATGTGTTTCTTTCATAAAATAGACAAAGGTTAAATTGAAAGTTGTAGAAAAATTTCATTTACCCAAATTGCCCAAGGGAACAGTAGTATGGAAATGCAAGCTTTTTAAAAAGGAATGTGATGTCTGCTAACATAGGCACTCCTTCCACATAAGCACACCCTTAACACAGGACCATCCCTTGAACTCTCCTAGATCTGTTGAATGCTCCATATCTTGTTCACTCTGTCTCTTAATATAATGAGGTGCCCAGAAAGCCTGTCTAGCCTAAAATGCCAGCTAGCTCATACCTGTTTGGACATATTGCAAGAGCTGGAGTCCCGGGTTCAAGGTGATTCTGAAGTCCTGAAAAATCAGAAGCTTGAAATAAAAGTGAAAAAGAATAATTTGCCAGCTATGCAGTTTTAGGTATATTGGTCATCCTTTAAATCTGTGCTTGTTGATAAATGTTCTCATGCAAATGTGAGCACCAGCTTTATGTGTAAACTAGAGGCCTGGTGCATGAATTCATGCACAGGTGGGGTCTGGTCAGCCTGCCTTGATGGCGACTGATCAGGCCAAGCCAGCAGGGGATAGGGGATGCGGGAGTTTGGCCGGCTGCCCCTGCTCCCTATTGTGGTAGGGGGGTGATCAGGGGAGGAGCTGGTCGGGAGGAGGGGCTGTGGGGGTTGGGTGGCCGGCCTGACCCCAGATCAGGGTCAGATCAGGGGGGCCGATCGGGGACAGAGCCAGCCAGGGGGAGAGGCTGCCGGAGGTTGGCCAGCCAGTCCCACCCCTGATTTGGCTGGGTCCAGCTGGGTGGAGGGGCTGCCCCTCGATTGGGCCAGTTGGCCAGCTTCAGTGCGCATTATAGTGGCCAGTCATTCTGGTCATTCCGGTTATTCAAGCATTCTGGTCGCTTGGCTTATATATATACTAGAGGCCCAGTGCACAAAAATTTGTGCACTCGGGGGGGAGAGGGGGTCCCTCAGCCATCCTGTGCCCTCTCCCAGTCTGGGACCCCTCAGGAGATAACGACCTGCTGCTTAGGCCTGCTCCCAGGTGGCAGAGGGCAGGCCCAATCCCTAGGTGCAGCCCTGGTCGGGCTCAGAGCAGGGCCGATTGGGGAGCTTGGGCACTGCCCCCTGTCATGCACAGAGCAGGGGGATCGGGAGGTTGTGATGCCACCCCAGTCACACT
>NW_005871123.1:2227009-2257476 GCF_000147115.1 Myotis lucifugus | reverse complement strand
TATATTTGTAACGTAGTTGCTTAGAGTTGCAGCTGAGAGGCCGGCAAGTCAGGCGGGGAATGTTGGAGTCTGCCATCACTGGAGCAAGCAAGCCTCCCTGTTGGCTTCAGTGCATGGCTGCCGGCCGCCATCTTGGCTGGCAGTTAATTTGCATATCGCCCTGATTAGCCAATGGGAAGGGTAGCGGATGTACGGCTAATTACCATGTTTCTCTTTTATTAGATAGGATAGATCATCTGGCAAGTAAGGGTTATCTATGCATAATAATAAGGTGAAACTCAGCTAGGCTAGTTACTCAATTTTTATTTCTTTGGAAGTGTGTGTGTGTGTGTGTGTGTGTGTGTGTGTGTGAGAGAGAGAGAGAGAGAGAGAGAGAGAGAGAGAGAGCAAAGAACAGGACAATATAAGCTACTGAACAAACAAACCAAAACCAACAAAAACAGTCATAGATGTAGACAACAGATTGGTGGTTACCAGAGGGAAAGGGAATGAGGATGACAAAATGAGTAAAGGGTGCAAATTGTATGGTGACAGATGGAAAGTAGACCTTCGGTGGTGAGCACACTTCAGTGTATACCAATGTTGAATTATAATGTTGCATACCTGAAAATTATATGTTAAAACCAATGTAACCTCTATAAATATTTATATATACATGTACACTATATTGCTGAAGATTTTGTATAAAACAAAAAGTACACAGTACTTTATGACTTAATATACAGAGGCTAGTTGCCCCTGGCCTTCAGATACCATTGTACAGCTGGTAGGCTCCTTTCCATGAGTTGCACACTTAGGTAGAGTCCTGTGTTTCCTGAGATCTAGTTCCTTAAACAGCTTCCCGATATTAAAATCATTATGTTTTCTTTATAGGATCCTCTATTCTTGCAATGTTTTTGCTCTGTATGAAAACTATTATGATTTCAAAGCAAAAAAAGTAAATGTAGCAATTATCTGAAATTTTGGACAAATAGCCTCTAGAAGTGTTTATAAGTGGGGGCTTTATGGGTTTTCTTTCACAATCTAGCCACTCCAAGTTAAATAACTCTCTATTCTGAGGATTTGGAGCATCTAGCTTGGTCATTTGATTAGGAGATTCAGTCTTCCAAGAAAATCAATGATTTTCAGGAACATGAAGGATCTAGACCATGACCCTTGCATGAAAAATTTAAATCATTTATACAGGAGTAAGGCTTATGGTAGCTTTCACCTGTCTTGAATACCATCATTTTTTACCAGGGCAAAATCACTTCTAATATCCCCTGAGGTACAAATGCTGAATTGATGTACTTGGGCCTTATGGAGTTCTATTCTGATTCTTTTGATTTTTTTTTAGTGGTGTAAGGAGTGAAGTCATCAACTGAGAGTGAAGATGTGATGTTGATGTTGGAGGATGAGGAAAGAAGAAGGGCATGAAATCTTCTAAGGCAGTGGAAGAGTGGAAGGATTGGGAAATGAGGTTTTATTGCTCTGTAGCATTAGGATACCATTTGCAGTTTTTTGTTCTGATTTCAAGGGGACCACCGTGGTGAGACCTTTTTCTCCTGATGTTTTCAGCTACATGATTTCAGATGTGGAGTAGACAAAAAAAAAAAGTGGGATTTTAGTGGAGTTACAGTTATATATTTTCAAAGAAAATACAACACAGAAGCTATAACACTGTTTGTAACCCAAACTGTATATTCTACCACCGTGCCTTCTGAGCTTCATTGTTTCTTATCCAAATTGGAAGTCTCAGAGATCTCACATTAAAAATGTCAACCCCACGACCAGCATGTCTAAAATAGATTCCTCCTATTTCTCTCACTCCTTTCCTTCATCTTTTCCTACCTCCTTCCTGCTCTTCCTCTTTTTCCTCACCCAACAAAACACTTACCATAACTGCTCTTCCTCTTTTTCCTCACCCAACAAAACACTTACCATAATTAAAAAATAATCATTTCTCTGTTCTTTGTCATTTTGTTGTTGTTGTTCACCATTTTTCCTCAATGCCTAACACATTGTCTGACACTGGTAGACGCATGCTATGTATTTTTGGAATGAGAAAGTGAATGAAGGGATGAGTATAAGGAAATAAGTGAAGGAAGGAAGAAAATGATCTGGCTATGGTTCACATCCTACAATGAATTGGTTGTGATAACCTAGAGAAGTGCTATGTTATCTGTTACGTGTAGTTCAATTACACTTGGGCAGCAATCAGGACTAGATCCAGTCCTTCGGTCTTCTCTGTGATGCCTAATCATGTTTCCAAAGTTATTCTGCTAAGAAGACACAGCTAGCATTAAAGCACTTATCTAAATTATGAAGAATCATGGAATAAAAACTTTTCAGGAAAACTAATATAAAACTTCACTTCTATTAAAGTTGAGAATTGTGATTTAACATAAGCTAACTTTAGAGCTCTCTCGGCTTCAGCCCATCCACAGCAGGTTTGGCAATCTTTCTTAGATATTATCCTTGGCAGAGCTCCAAATACAACTCCTGGGTTAAGGCTGCAGGTGACTCCTCTAAGTTGGCTGCTTCACAAGATGGACAACACTCAGGATCTTTGGAACTTCTTTTTAAACATCTTTACTTGCAAATGCTTATTATTGTTTGCAACCCCTACTCATTCCCCATTTCCTCTACTTGACTTCATTACTATTTTCTTTCTTTCTGTGAACTCACACTGCTTTGTCAGTCTTTAAGAGCCACATTTTCTTATTTCATGCTTTCTTCCTTCTCAAATACCAAGAGCTTTGTCTCAGTCTTCACCAAATATTCTTCATTGAGGACCTGCACTCATAACCTCAGCATCAACAGCATTAAATTTTTTCTAAAATGTGTATGAGTCCTAACCAGTTTGGCTCAGTGGATAGAGTGTAAGCCTGCGGACTTAAGGGTCCCAGGTTCAATTCTGGTCATGGTATGTACCTTGGTTGCTGGCACATCCCCAGCAGGAGGTGTGCAGGAGGCAGCTGATCGATGTTTCTCTCTCATCGATGTTTCTAACTGTCTATCCCTCTCCCTTCCTCTCTGTAAAAAAATCAATAAAATATATTTATAAAAAAAGAGTTCTTTCTTTAAAAAAATTAATAAAATGTGTATGAGATTTTTTACCAAGTATAAAAATGCACATTTATAAACATTTTTGGGGGAAAATTATTCATAAAAATATTAGGGAAATGTCATTCTCTTTTTCTTCAATTATTGTTAAATGTATTTTCCAAATAGGTTTGGGGAAATTGTCGCTTTATTACACAAAAATACCAAGCAAATTTTGTTAATTTTTTTTGTGACACTCAAGGTCATTATCATTAGCATTAGTACTATAATGACAATGTAGAAGGTTTAAGATATAGGACTAGACAATAGCATACATTGCATTTATGTGTGTTATTTTATTAGAAAGAAAAGTAGAATTTCAGCTTCCTTTCTTTTTAATTTCCCTTTACTTCTATGGGCTACAGAAAAATTATTTTCAACAGCCTAATTAAACAAGGCTTAATCAGTTATTCTGTTCCTAGAACAGGTTATGAAGTCTGAAGTACACTTTGGCTCAGTTATCCATTATGATTCAAGCAAAAGAAATTTTAAACCAAACTCATCTAGATAATTGCCCCAAATCTCTATTTCCCTCAGTATGTGGAAGCAGTCTATAAAATATTTTGGAAGGGATTACTTGCTTCATTTTAAAGCAGCTGATTCCCAGGATGAATTTAATAAAAGCAATTTGTCATCACCATTGATTCATGGTGAGTAGCTATCCTAGGAGCTTGGTACCACGTGCTCAACTTTAAAATTTTTCAGAACTTATAATTTCTACCTTCATGGCTTTATCCATTGAAATAGAGCAGAATGAGAAACTTTTAAGAATCAGGTGCAGCCCTAACCGGTTTGGCTCAATGGATAGAATGTCGGCCTGCAGACTCAAGGGTCCCAGGTTCGGTTCCTTGGTTGCAGGCACATACCCAGTAGGGAGTGTGCAGGAGGCAGCTGATCGATGTTTCTCTCTCATTGATGTTTCTAACTCTCTAGCCCTCTCCCTTCCTCTCTGTAAGAAATCAATAAAATATATTTTTTAAAAAATCAAGTGCAAACAGTTCTAAGGAGTTAAATACCAGATACAAAGAAGGATATACCTATACCACATCTTCATGAGGAAGTTCTTTAAAATATGTCATAGTAATTTTTAAGAACATGTGAACCAACTGTGTTTTGCCTTGTAACTCAAAATCTAAAATAATTGTATTAAAATGGAAATAAATTTTACCAAAAATTTCTCTCCCTTAAATTTTAATCTTGCTGGCTTTCCAATAAAATGCACTACATATGTTTCTGATTGAGTTTGCACTTATTAAAATATTATGGAAGCAATAATGAAGTATTGGGTTATACTTTTCTTGGTTATTTCAACACAATTTCTAAAGGAATAAAATCTGTATTGAGCTCCTTACAGGATTGAAACGAAACCCAAACTGCATGTTTTATAGACTGAAAAGAGTCACTTCCTGGTAAGCACAACACATCAACTGAGGATGCATCCTATTGCTGAATTATCTTTTTTTATTTCTGAAAAGGAAAATAGGGAGACAGCATACATATTCAATCATATTCACAAGTTTCATGGGGTTAGGGAACTAAATTCAAATTTACGTTAAAAGTACCAGAGGCATGGAATTCTGGGAAGATGGCAGAGTAAGAAGCACTAGGAATGCTTATTAAGCACTAGGAAAGTACAGTCTCTCCACTAGGCAATGAGTACATAGGCTTCGTCTGTATAACATAACTATTTTTGGAATTCTGAAGTCTATTGAAGGTTTACAAATTCCAGGGAATAGTTAGATGTTTAACCATGGTTATTTTTTGTCAATTTCAACTCTTTGTTAGACAGTAGTCACCTTAACACCTCCAGCCCTGTGTATGTTTTAATATCAGCTTTCAGGATCCAGGATGGGAAGCAAAGAACCTGTTCTCAAAACAACAGGGGCATGATTACTTATTGCTGCTTCTAAATAGTCACAGAGATGCAGAGAGAGAGGTAGCAGCCATTCTTGTTGGTTGTACCTTCTCTCAAGGTTGCAATTTCCTCCCCTCCAGCTAAGCAACATCTGGTTGATTTTAACAGCCAGTACTTTAAACCCTTCTACCCCCTTTGATTTTTCTATTCCCCTATTTGGGAAACTGACATTAAAAACCAGAATGATCATAGGCTTATGAAATTTGGAAAGTCACCATGTGTACTCAGAGGAAAGTACAAGATCAGGAAAGACCTTATGTTTGCATCTCAGGCTGATCCTCAGAACAGATAACTTACAGAAGTAAAAAACATCTAATACGTACAAATAGAAAGCAGCAAACACTGGGAGAGCGGGAGATATTGATCTCCACAATTACCATGTTATTAGATTTCAATGTCCAGTTTCTCACACAAAAAAATTCACAAGTCCAATAAAGAAATAGAAAAGTCTGACGCATTCTCAGGGATTAGGGGGTTGGGCATGTGTGGGGAGTGGCCAACAGAAACTGTTCCTTAGAGAAATCTGATGGCAGATTTACTAGGCAAAGACTAAAAATAGCTGTCTTGAAGATGCTAAAATAACTAATAAAAGATAAGGAAAGAGTAAAAATATTATGTATGAACAAAATGGAAATATTAGTAAAGATACAGAAAAAAAAGAAAGCACAAAAATTCTCTGACTGAAAAGTACAATAACCTTAGAAGACTTTAACAGAAGAAACAATCAGAAAAATTGAATATAGGACCCTTGAAATTATTGTGTCAGAAGAACAACATCACAAAGTGAAGACAGTCTGAGTGACCTGTAAGACACAATCCACTATTTATCTATATATATAAAACCCTACTATGCAAATAGACAAAACGGTGGAACAACTGAACAACCAGTCGCTATGACGTGCGCTGACCACCAGGGGACACACACAAACATGGTGGGGGTCGGCAGCAGGTGGCAGAGTGTGGAACATGGCAGGCGGCTGCCATGGCTGGATGGTGGAGCAGGTGAGTGGGGGCGCCAGACCAAGGTAGGGCACTGGTTGCTGTCATTGGGGCAAGCATCTGGTGGTTACTGAAAATTATTTGCTCCCTCACCCCACAGTCCCGCCTGGTGCTCGCACCTGCTGTCGGTGCAGACCCCGCTCGCATCCACTGCTGGCACCGAAGCCACCGCTCACACCCACTACCAGCACCTGGTGCCAGGCCCAATAGCTCAGCACTGTCAGCAGGTGTGAGTGGCAGCTGCCGGCCCCAATCGCCCTCAGGGCTTCTCCACCTCCCCATGCTCCTGAAGGGTGATCGGGCTGGTAGCTGCCTCTCGCACCCACTGCCAGCACCGGCACTGCATGCACCCACTGCCGGCACCAGCCCTGCTCACACACACAGCTGGTGCCAGAGCCACTGCTCTCACAATGCTGCTCGGTACTGATCCCGATTGCTCAGCGTCATTAGCGGGTGCGAGTGGCGGCTGCTGGCCCCTATCGCCCCTGAGGGCTTCTCCACCTCCCCATGCTCCTGAGGGGTGATCGGGGCTGGTAGCTGCCTCTCGCACCCACTGCCAGCACCAGCCCTGCTCACACACACAGCTGGTGCCAGAGCCACTTCTCTCACCTGCTGCTCGGTACTGATCCCGATTGCTCAGCGTCATCAGCGGGTGTGAGCGGCGGCTGCTGGCCCCTATTGCCCCTGAGGGCTTCTACACCTTCCCCTGCTCCTGAGGGGCAATCAGGGCAGCAGCCGCCACTTGCACCCATTGATGGCACCAGTCCCACTCTCACCCGCTGCTGGTGCCAGCCCCAATCACTCCATGCTGTCAGTGGGTGTGAGGGGGGCCGGCACCATCAACACGTGGGAATGGTGGTGGCGGGAGTGGGGCTGCAGGCAGAGAGGGGACCGGGGGCCATGGTGGGAGGGGCTGGGCAGGAGTGCGGAGGATGGCCCAAGCCCGCCCCTGTGCCCACCGCAGCCTCTCAGCCCACAGTTCCTTTCAAGGTGCACGAATTCGTGCATTGGGCCCCTAGTATAGATATATTTGTTGTAGGAGTCCCAGAAAGAGAAAAAAGAGAAAGGTGAAGAAACAATATATTAAGAAATAATGACTGAAAGTTTCCAAATTGGATAACAGATTTGAATACAAACATCCAAGAAGCTCAGCAAACTTCCAGAGTCCCGCACCAAAACACATTATAATGAAACTGTAGAAAGCCAAAGATAAGATAGCTTCTTTAAAGCATCAAGAGATAAGTGACTCATCACATACAAGGAATCCTCAATAAAATAAGCAGAGATGATCTCATCAGATACTTTGGCAGCCTGGAGGCAGTAGACAGATATACTCAAAGTGAAGAAAGAAAAACCAGTCAACTAAAAAACTTATATCTGCCAAAATTGTCATTCAAAGGTGAGGAGAAATTAAGACTTTCTCAGGTAAATAAAAGCTGAAGGAGATTGTTACCATTAGACTTGTAAGAAATGCTAAAAAAAACTCTTGTAAATTGAAATATAAGGACACTAGATAGTAACTCAAAGCAGTACGAAAAAATAAAGAGCACAGAAAAGTTAAATACACAGGCAATTATAAAAATATTTTTGTAACTTAGCTTCATAACTTCACATTTTGTTTTATACATATTTTAAATAACTGAGTGTTAAAAAAAGTTTTAGATTATGTTTTTGAACAAATGATGCATACTGATGTAATTTTTTGACATCAAAAAATAAAAGAGGTGAAGGAAAGGTTCTAAAGGAACAGAGTTTTGCATATTATTCAAATTAAGATGATATAAATTCAAATTATAGGTGGCATTACTAATATAAGACAAAATAAACTTTAAAAGAGTTTACAAAAGACAAAGAATGATATTATATATTAATAGAAGGTTAAATACAACTGTTATCAACATTGATGTACCTCATTTTAGACCATTAAAATAGATACAGCAAGAATTGAAAAAATAGATAATTCTAAAGTAATAATTAGAGATCCCAATGCCTCACTTTCAAGAATGAATAGAACAATCACACAAAAGATAAGTAAGAGATAGAGGACTTGAATAACACAATAAACCAATGAGATTTAGCAGAAATATACAGACCCTTACTCAACAAAAAATATATGTTTTTCTCAAGTATACATGATATATTTTCCAGAATGAGCATTTTTTAGGTCACAAATTCAGTCTCAATAAGTTTAACTTAATGTGGGTCAAAGACCTAACTGTAAGTCTTAAAACTATAAAAATCTCTTAGAAGAAAATATAAGGCAAAAGCTTTCCAACATTAGCTTCTGTAATGATTTCTTGGATATAACCCTGAAGACACCAGTAGAAAAAACAAAAACAAAAAAACAGACAAATTGGATTTTGTGAACAATGAAAAAAATGTGCATAAAAAGATGCTATTAATGGAATAAAAAACAATCTACATAATGGTAGAAAATATTTATAAATCATATATCTGATAAGGAATTAGTATCTAGAACATGTAGAAAACTCCTAAAACTTAACAACATAAAATCAAACAACTCAATTAAATAATGGGCAAAGAACTTGAATAGACATTTCTCCAAAGAAAATATACAAGTGACCAATAAGAATATGAAAAGATGTTCAATATCACTAACCATTAGGGCAATACAAATCTAAACCATGAGTTATCACCTCAAACCTGTTAGAACAATTACTCTTAAAATGAAGAAAATAAGTTTTGGTGAAGATGTAGAGAAATTAAAACCCTGTGCACTGTTGGTAGGAATGTTAACGGTACAACTGCTAAGAAAAACTGTGTAGTGCTTTAAAAAATTAAAATAGAATTACTGTAGAATGTAGCCATTTCACCTCTGGATATGTATCCCCAAAAATTTAAACTAGGGTCATGAAGAGACATTTATACACTCATGTTCGTGGCAACATTATTCACAACAGCTAAAATGTAGAAGCAACCCAAGTATTTACCCACAGATGAATGGATAAGCAAAATGAGGTGTGTACATACAAAGAAATATCATTCAGTCTTAAAATGGAAGGAAATTGTGACATATGCTACAATGTGGATGGACCTTGAGGGCATTATGCTAAGTGAAATAACCCAATCACACACACACACACACACACACACACACACAACAAATACTGTATAATTCCATTTACATGAGGCACTCAGAGTAGTTCAAATCACAGAGAGAAAAAGTAGAATGTGGTTACCAGGGCTGAGGGGAAGGGAGAATGGGGAGTTATGGTTTCTTGGATATAGAATATCATTTTTGAATGATCACAAGAGTTATAGAGATGGATGATGGTGATGTTTGCACAGCAGTATTAATGTAGTTAATACCTTTGAACAATATATATATATATATAAAAGCCCCAGTGACCGTTATGACCATATGACCGGCTGGTAGCTATAATGCCCACTGACCACCAGGGGGCAGATGCTCAATGCAGGAGCTGTCTCCAGGTGGTCAATGCGCTCCCACAGCAAATCTCCCGTAGCTAGCCAACTTCCTTTGGTCCCTCCCCCTGGCTGGCCAGCCCCAATTGGCCGATTGGCCTCAATCGGGACTGGGAAAGATGGCCCCAATTGGCCCTGATTGCTGGCCAGGCTGAGGGACCCCACCTCTGCTCCAATTCGTGCACCAGGCCTCTAGTTTAAAAGTAATTAAGATGGTAAATTTTATGTAACAAGTATGTTACTACAACATGAAAAATTGGAAAAAAGTGCAGGAGGAAAACAAACAACCTTTTAGTCATTATGCTCTATCTAAGGCAGTGATGGCGAACCTTTTGAGCTAGGCGTGTCAGCATTTTGAAAAACCCTAACTTAACTCTGGTGCCATGTCACATATAGAAATTTTTTGATATTTGCAACCATAGTAAAACAAAGATTTATATTTTTTATATTTATTTTACATATTTAAATGCCATTTAACAAAGAAAAATCAACCAAAAAAATGAGTTCGCATGTCACCTCTGACACGTGTGTCATAGGTTCGCCATCACTGATCTAAGGCATGATAAAAGTTTCCTCACGAGGCTGCTTTGATAGTTATGTTGATGTTTTACATAATCTTGAGTTACTGCTGCACTCTATGATATTTTTTGTATAAAAATACATCCTGCTTCCTCTTATACTTCAAGTGTTATTAACATCAATATAAACGTGAACATTTCTCAATTGTATTCATTGAAGTTGCCTCAGAAATTATATATCTTAATATTGGGATTGTGTATACAATTCAAGATTATGTAATAAAATCAGATGCCTCGTCTATAGCTTAAAAAAGTAAAAGACTACTTGTAAAGACACAGAAAACTAGTATGACAAATGATTAGCACCAATATTTGCATAATACATTAGGTACTATTTACTTATATCATCTTAGTTAATACTCCCAATACATTTTAGTTGTAGTTATTCTTGAAATTTTTACAGATTTTAACAATGTACCTTTTAGTAGCTATATTCTAAATATTGCAAGCTCAGCCCTTGTCTAACTGGCTAAAATACAAGTCACTTTCCTTAGATGTCTATATGCTCATCTCATTTCAGTCATTTTGGTGCTCTTAGGTTTCTTAAAAAGAAACAAAAATCCAAATTTTGATTGGTCCCACTTCTTGGCCACTGGCTTCTCCCCTGCCTAGAATGTTCTTCCTTTAGGTCCAAACAGGGTCACTCCGCCCCTTCATTAATTTCTGCTTACATGCCACCTCCTCAGTGGGCTCTTTCCTGACCAGCTTACGAAAGACTTCTACCTTCTCACTCACCAGTCCCACTGCTTTCTTGATTTTTTCTTCTTGGTAATTGGAAATATTTTTAATTAAAACATATTTGTCTGTTTACTTTTACTATCTATCTCTGAATTAGACTCTGCATAGCCCCTGAGGACAAGCGCTATGTTCTGTGCACCTCTGCAGAGAGGAAAGCAGGACTCAGGAGTCATAAATAAATGTATGAATCATAGAATGCTCTGCAATGGCAAGAGGCTATCTCTGCCCGCTGTTAATATTTTGGAAAAAGGAGCCCTTCCTGACTACAAGGGCTTTTCTTGCATTTCTATAAGATATTGTGAATATGTATTTAATAGAAGAGAGTGTCAGGTGAAAGGAAATGTGTAACATCTAGAGTTAAAGCGCGGGTTACAGCTTCAGTGACTGACAAAGCTACAGATGGAAGCTTCGCCTAAGACAGTGAATGAAACAGAACCAACTGCAATAAGCTAGCTCATTTGCAGTTTGTTGTTTTCATAAAACAGACCCATCAATCAACTGAAACCAGCTGCTCAGTTTTCAGAAGCTATGGGTGAAATTCTTTACTGAAAAGGATAATAAACTCAAGACTAAATTACATGCAAGCCTCTAATTCAGAATTGCCCTCCTAGGCTCTCATTAAACTAGCACAGAATAAAACAATTTCTTTCACTTGACTTTTGAATTTGTCCAAGGTCCTAATAACCTTCATGGGTCAGAGGGAAAAAAAATCTTGTTTTTGTGAAGCCTTCATATTCTGCTTCTGATAAATGAATATAGTTGAGACAGTCCTGGAGGGATTTTTTATTTTCAGTGTAAAGATACAATTTTAATCACAAGAACAGACATCAATTACTACTCACTCACTTGACTCAATTTACACCTGACTGTAAACTACATAACATACAGACTCTATCTTAAACAGGCTTAGTTTTCTCACTTCTCTTTAAGAGCATACAGACCACTTTTAGTGTTCAGTTAGTGTAGCTTTTCATCACATGCTAAATTCCTCAGGGGTTTAGGATTTTCAAAATAATTTTCTATGACCAATTATTATGCACAAAACATACAGTTTTCCCTTTGTGTGACTTACTCAATTCTGGCCAACTTTGTAAGTGATGTTTCATTGGCACTTCAGCTCCAAGTTTCTCCCATGTGAAGTGACTTTTCTTATCCCCAGCTTGTGTGAATAGAAATTACAGTGTCAGTTCCACACTTTGGTCATTATTTATATGGTATGATAAATGCATCTGGCAAATGCATTCAGAACCAAAAGAGGCCTATTTCTTCACTCCAGGCTTGGATTACATTAGCTGCGTTCTCCTGTCTCAGATCTATCTCTACTATAAGAACACAGCTTATTTAGTAGCACTAATGGGACAACTAGATCTGCGTTTTTGTTTTTGTTTTCTTAAACCGAATCACCCTGACTCTAAAACTGGACCCATTATGTTAATTTCAATGGTTAGGTTGCAGCTCCCATGTCTGTCTAAACTCTGTTCTAGGAATGGGCTTGGTTTCAGAAGTAAATGCCTCTGCTAAAGTAGGTTAATATTTTTTTTGCAAGATCTCAAAGGAGAATACAAAGCTAAGTCTTAAATGGGCATTATGTTGAATTCATTAGTTGAACACTACAATGTGACAAGAGCTAAAACATAAATCAGGTCTTTCCTGCATTCAAAGTTCAAATCTGAAATGAAAGATAGACAAAAAGCAACAAATAAAACCAATATATAAAAGACAGGCCTGCAGATATAAACAGGCATCAAGACACAATACAACACTCATATAAAACTGGTTAAAAAATCCATTCAGAGAAAAAAGACAGTAAAAAAAAGTCATGGCTGTATAAAACTTCATGCCACGTCTGGGGAATAGAAAATGACTCCATCTGGTCCGGTTTGTCAGCTGCAGATATGCAAAGATTTTGAATGGTAAATGAGCCTGTGTATCAATCTCAATGTATACTAATGAGCCAGATTATAGAAATTAGATCAGTGACTCTCAAACAGTAGTGTCCCTAAAAATAATCAGACAGCTTGTTAAACATAGATTTCAAATCTATCCACAGAGGTTCTGATTTAGTATGTTTGGGGGGGACTAAGAAATATGCATATTTGATAAATACCTCAGGAGATTTTGATTCAAGTCAATACCAACCTCATCCCATCAAATGGGGTCTCTGCTCTAGGCCCTCATCTAAGAGACTCCCTGTGCTTTGGACTGTCTTTCTCAAAACTTTCTAAATTCCTCTGTAATGTTTGGGATCAGTTTGGCTACCATGTGGCACATCCGGGGATCCACAAGGGTTTTGATTCCAGTCGGCCCCTTCAGGATCCTCCTCTACCCACTACTACAGTCATGAGTTCAACACATGCCTCAGTGAGCTTTAGGGATTGGGCTCATGGGTTGTTCTATAGGCCCAGTATTTCCTCCATGGGATAGATAAGATCAGGGTGCTATGATAGAGCTGACACATAATATAAGGTGACTCTCACATTACACACAAGAAAAGTTCAGACCTCCAGGCTGCCTACATCCATGACACCTGGACTTTGAACCTACATAGACCTGTGTGTCAGCTCTTGTCTTTTCAATGGCTCTTGCCCATCTGTGTTCTGAGTTCCATAGTGGTGACTATCTTCTCTGAAGCACCTCATCATGGTAGGGTTAATGGTAAGCATCCTATTTATCCTCACCACTGGAATCCAAGGAAGTTTTCCCATTCCCTCCACCAGCTTTGTGCCATGGGTCAGGAAGTCCTTTACAGGTAGCCACATGTTGCTCCATAATGCCAGTGGACCATTCTGGGTGCTATTCTTCCTTGCCTATGATTGTTGTGGTCACCTTCAGCTCTGGTAGGTCAGTTTTAAGCTATGCCGGATGAGGGATGTGAACTTCTACAACTTCTGCATCATTCAGATGCACAAATATTGGTTGAGTTCCTATTATGTCCCAGATGTGGTGCAAGGTTTGAGAACATAGGCTCAACTAGTTATGACCCCTATTATTATTTTTTTAAATATATTTTATTGATTTTTTACAGAGAGGAAGGGAGAGGGATAGAGTTAGAAACATCGATGAGAGAGAAACATAGATCAGCTGCCTCCTGCACACTCCCTACTGGGGATGTGCCCGTAACCAAGGTACATGCCCTTGACCGGAATCGAACCTGGGACCCTTGAGTCCGCAGGCTGACGCTCTATCCACTGAGCCAAACCGGTTAGGGCTATGACCCCTATTATTAAGGAGGCCACAGTTTGTGAGATGGACAAATAAGATAAATGAACAAAAGTTACTGTGATAAATTACATAATAGTGGAAGGCATAAATCACCAGGGGAACATAGAAGAGTGAGAAGCTAATTCTACCTGGACTTGCATTTATATCAACCCAGATTATGTTTATAGGTATTTATTTATTTACTTATTCAAACAGCAAATATTCTTGTGGGTGTTTATATGGGGCCAAATATTACACTGGTCACTGAAAATGAATATAATTGCCAAAGAATGGCATAAATATACACCGTTACAAATTGAAATGAGTTGAACAATAAATGGACGTTAGTTAGGTTGTATTCTTCCTCAGGAACATCTCCTTCACCTGTTCAAGATAAGATGAAGAATTTTTGTAAGGATTATTGAAAAAAATTAAAGGCTGAGCTGCTGTTTCTAGAATTATTTAAATATCAGCATTTATCTCAGGCCCTTCCTGGGGAATGATTACTTATTTAGAGCTTTACCTTGGCCTTCTCCCTAACTACAAACTACACACAGCCAGTTTGTTTAGAGTTGATTCCCATTTTGCTTGGAAAGGATTTTAAGAGCTTCACATATTCTTAGTGATGAGAATCTGGGTTAAGTGTAAGGTTGTCTCTATATTGCATCACCATCTTCAATAACAAGCCTCTTCACTGAATGCTATGCAGAGAATGCTCGTACACTTGAACTCAGTGAGCTGTTAGCCTGGACACGAGCCTCATCTCATTACTGGAAGAAATGATTCATTATACTCATATGTAAGTTCTTATAATGCATCTTCATTGCCACCTGAGATAATGCACTTTGAAAATAGCAACAACATTCTTATTATAACCAACATTTTATTTGGCATCTGTGAAAATACTCGAACTAAACATCACAAAACAAGAGGTTTATTAATATCATCATAGCTTTTGGAAGCAATTTATTAATCTACTTTGTATAGCTTACTATGTGAGATCCTAAGGTTTGAAAAACATTGACTTGAAGCCTAGGGGTGACTTATTTAGGCTACAGAGAAGTGCATATATAATGGGATAAATTTTTATTGCATTAAATTTGAAACTTTTTGGATAATCTCTGAAACATTTGACTGGTGAAGAATTATGTTATAAAACAGGGGATCTTTTATTCCATTTCAATCCTGTGTGGAAACTAAAAACATGATGGCCAAAATATTTATGATACCATTTCTTCTAGCTGGTAAAGTATAGGATCGGTTAACAGTGGTTTGCAATAAAGTCTTTTGGAAATTACCAATTGCCATATTTTAAACCTACATATATGGATAGAGGTTTTTTTCTACATATATATTTCATATATAGCAAGCACTTCAAGTTTCATAGTTTTATGTTATGCTGTCACTGAATACAATTATTTTATTAGCTTGGATTTGGGACATTTTTTAACTTCCTCTCCCAATATAATGTTTTAATTACAATTGTTTCCAGAAGAAATTCTGGTTATGTGAATGTTATTTTTGAACTTCAGCTTCAAATTGGCCACTACTTAGTGTAGAGGTTTAACATACAAAGATATCAATGGTATCTATGTTATTACATTCAGGTATTTTCCATGGAGAGTAAAACCTGAATTCTTTATTCCAGAATATGTTAAGGCAAAGGTTTTAATACATGTAAGGATAAGGTAGTAGAGCTAGTACCATAGAGATTCCTAGGCCCTTGCAGAAATTGGGAGCTCGTTAGTGCAGAGGAAGGCGCTAACTCCTCTGAGCCACACTGTCTTACAGGGGGCGACTTAATAATTTCAACCCAACGTTACAGCATCTCTTTATATTTGGTGATGAATTTTCCCCTTGACGATCTCTATATAAGTTTCAGTGGTCTCACTAAGTTCTGGATGAGTGATCTCAAAAGTAAGGTATAGGCAATCAAGTACCAAAGACAATAGATTGAAGAGTAAAAAACAGATTAGAGAACTCAATTTCATTTTTAATTTATCATTTTTTTTGTTTTTTGGGTATGTTTCATGCTGTACAGAATATAGAAGTAAAAGAATAACCTATGATATTGTAAGTAAATAAATATATGTTTAAAGTGCATGCTCAGAATTTTAGTTCAAATGTTTGAAATCACTATTATCGATTATACCAGTCTAGATTATGCTTCCATAATAAACGACATACAAATTCAGATCCTCAACACCACAAAGAGCTATCTCTATGTCACACAATGTCTGCTGTGGGTCTGGGTAACTCTTCATGACAACTGTCCTCATGCAGTGACTCAATGGGGAAGGCCTAGCATTCTGCAACAGCTCCATCTTAAAGACATGGCCTCCTAGGTCTGGGCAGCAGGGAAAGAAAGGAAGGAAGGAAGGAAGGAAGGAAGGAAGGAAGGAAGGAAGGAAGGAAGGAAGGAAGGAAGGAAGGGAAGTTATACACAAACTCTTAAACGCACTTTATAATCAAAGCAAAACCCAAGGCCATGCCTAGTTTTAGGGCAGTGAGTCAATAAAACCCTCTATGAGAAATATTGGTAAGCAAATATAAAGCTATTACATACTTTAAGCACAAAACTAAGCTGTAATACAATTTATCCATTTCTAAATATATTGTAAATTTTATACACACATTCACATAAACATAACACAATCAGCGCTGAGTATAGAACTAAATATATATTTGTCTTTATATTAAAACTAGAGGTCCAGTGCATGGATTCATGCACGGGTGGGGTCCCTCAGCCTGCCCTGCACCCTCTTGCAATCTGGGACCCCTCAGGGATGTTGGACGGCCGGGTTTCAGCCCAATTGAACTGGCCTGCAGGGATCGGACTGAAACCTGGCAGTCTGCCTTCCCCCCAAAGGGATGTAGCAGTGCTGAAGTGGCAGGCGGCTGGGGAGGAGCCCCAGCCGGGGCTGGGTGCAGCATCGCTGAGGCTCATCCCGGTCCTGCTGTGCCAGCCACAGCAGCTCAGTGGTGCTGCCACCAAGGCGGGAGAGGCTCCTGCTGCTGCAGCTGTGAGCCAGCCATTAGCCAGCTTCTGGCTGAGCAGAACTTCCACTGTGGGAGCACATGGACCACCAGGGGACAGCTCCTGCATTGAGCATCTGTCCCCTGGTGGTCAGTGAGTGTCATAGTGACTGGTCGACCAATTGTTCCAGTCATCTGGTCGTAATGGTCATTTAGGCTTTTATATATATAGATGAAAATTTAGTATGTCCATATTTTAATTAACATCACATTTTAAAGTAGAGCATATATGTTAAAGTTTCACTAGCCTACATTTCTTCCTACTTAAAATCATCCTTTTATTTAAGATGTAAATTCATTCAATAGAAAGGAGATAAAAATATTTCTTTCTAGCCCTAGCTGCTTTGGCTCAGTGGATAGAGCGTCTGCCTGTGGACAGGAGGGTACCAGATTTGATTCCAGTCAAGGGTACATGCTTGGGTCGCAGGCTCAATCCCCAGTAGGGGGCATGCAGGGGGCAGCCCATCAATGATTCTTTCTCATCATTGATGTTTCTATCTCACTCCCTCTCCTTTCCTCTCTGAAATTAATAAAAATATATTTAAAAATATATATTTCTTTCTAGTCTTCTATTAGGTATGATGTAAAAACAGTTAAAATTCATTCATCCTCAGCATGAAGATCATATTACATATTTAAGTTGGAAGAGAGAAATTATGATTATAAGAAAACTTGGAATTTTGGCATTCTTATTCCACAGAAGCAACTGAGGTATTTAAAATATATATTTTAAAAATACAGACAATTCACTGGTTTTTATGCCAAATTCCATCCGTTTGAAAGGACTTGGCTTTTCACAGCCAAGTTTTAAGCATAAGGAAATTATAAATGGAAACACATTGTGTCCTCTGATCTTGGAGGTGGCAACTTTTGCTACAAAGCTGGGTGGGAGATTGATCTCATTTTTGGTTTTCCGCTTTTTGATGAAGAATTTAAATTTGCTATAACCAACAGTTTAAAAAATATTGCACAGCCCCAGTGAAAGAGCAATGCTTCATAACTACATAATAGCTTCATCAACAAATAAGTGTCTGCTTCCTGCAATGAAGCCACAAATATGTGGAAAGGCCCCAGCTCTCTGCAGGATGTACAAAGATCTCTGTTTGAGTCACTGTTGGAGCGTGTTTCTGCTTTGTGGTGGCAGCGTGGGTGTACATTTAAAACACATCTTACATCTTACAGATTTTTTAATAATGCATTCTCAGGGAGAAAGGGAGACCAGTTTTTTGTGTGTTTTTTTCCTGTGCTCTAAGCACTTAAAGCACTTCTCTGATGACTTATTGGTTTTCTTTAGCAATTCAAGATTGATTAAAAGGGGAATAAAACGGATTTTTTAAGGAAAGTAGAAAAAAATCACCTGAAACTTTTTCTTGTTTGCAAACTTGTTTTATATTTATTTTTTGTCAATGCCACAAAATCTTTAATGGCTAAGCTAAGATCTTAAGTGGGTTAAAGAAACCAAACTCATTTTTCATGAAGGCTTTTCATCTATTGATATGAGGCCATAACATGTACTTGTTCATTCATTCTCAATTTCCATGTATTATAATCAATGATGATGTGTGTTTCCAGCACTAAGTTGTTATCTAAGACAAAAAAGCATTCTTCTAGGTCAGACTTTTTAAAGGGCAAGTATCTTGAGTCTTTCCATGACCTGCTATACTGACTATATGATTAGATGATGACTTCGGCAAATTTTGCTTGGAGAGTTTCCTTCAGATCTGTGTCTTTCAGAGCAATTTAGTTCTTCATTAAAACACACGAACCTGGTCCATTTCTATTCTTTTTTATTGTAGGAGCAAATTTTACATTCTTTAATAAAATTATCTAGAGTATAATACAAATATATGATGAGAGTTTTCTAAGATTCTCTTGCTGGATGTCTAAGATGTATTTATTTTTTTAAAGAGTTTTTATTGATTTCAGAGAGAGATAGGCACAGAGAATCATCCATCGGCTGCCTCCTGCACGCACCCTACTGGGGATGGATCCTGCAACCCAGTAATGTACCCTGACTGGTAATCAAACCATGACCTCCTAGTTCATGGGTGGACACTCAAACACTGAGCCACACCAGCTGGGCTAAGATGTTTTTAAAAATAAATCAAAGCGTTCTTGTAAATGAAATGATGGCCTATTTTCTTATCTAGTAAATATGAAATTTGCCTTTAAGCTAAATTATAATTTAAGCATAATGAAGATATGGGTTAATTTCTAAATAACCTAAGATTTCATAGGTAATATCAAAGCTAAAATCTGATTTTTAAAAACAGTTAAGGATAATTCCTTTATTATCCTTAGAAACTTTCTTGATTTTAGATCTCCTTTAATTTTAGGTAAGTTATTCTTCATTAATGCTCTAAGTTACTCAAGGTCAATTACACCATTATTGTCCATCATTTGACCAAATGCTAAGTAACAAAAATTTTAGAATCCTCAATCCCCATATTAGAAAACATCTCTTTTCTCATATCCAAGCAAAATATTTCTTAATTTTCCAATATGTAGGTGATTAAGGAAATGTTTTCTGTACCATTTTCAGTTTCTCTTATTTCTTTGAATGTTGTGAACTTCAGTTCTATGTGAGTACTAGGATAAAAGGGATTACTTTAAGGTACTCACCACCCTACTCCGAAATGTTAGCCTTTAGCTCACTAGTTTTTAACTATCACCCTCATCTGCCACTCCACCTCCTGGAAAAATCTAGCAAACAACAAAAACATACCAGGAAATATCTTACCTTCCTACTTAGAAAGCTTGCTTACCTTTATAGAAAAAATGTAAAATAAAATTGATACTTGAGCTTATATATCAAGGCTATCCTCTCAGAAATATGTTTTTCTTAATAGGTAAATAAGTAAATTTATAAATAACAGAAAAAGTGAGTTAAGGGTTAGGCAGTTCCTTGATTCTTGAAGTCTTCTTAATACAAGTGTATGGTTTTCATAGTCCTCAGCAAGGACTTCCTTCCTAAGATTTTTCATCAGGAAGGTCATTGGCAGCAAGCACTGCAGCTCACGGCAGCCAGGATAGCTCTCCCCACGGCAGGCCCACTGCAGGGACCAATTCAACCCAGAATCATTGAGCATTTACTACTTGCGAGGATTGTATACACATTATCTCATGTAATGCTCCCATTAGTCCTGCACACTGTGTCATACTAAATGTTAGTTCACACATGAGGAAATGAACACTTAGAAGCATTGCATTCTCTTTTTAAAGTCAACAGCCCATATCTGGCAGAGTTCAGAACTCAAATTCCAGGCCTATTTGACTGCAAAGTCAATAACTTTACCCTTCCTGCTCTCACCAAATCTGTCCCTCTCATCATGTCCTTCCCACATTCAAACCAAGTGACTGTTTCTGGGAATTTGTTATTTATCAACTCTATTTGCTAAATTTTAACATGTTTTAAGCTGAAGATAAAGCAACTTGGTACAAAAATGAACTGCAAATAAACACAAATTTCAATGGCAAATGGCAACTGCTGAAATAAGCACCTGAAATACAATTGAGTTAAATTGTAGTCTTTTTTACAAAAACAAAACCTAATGAGTGAAATAATGATCTGTTGCAGGGTCCATTGTATCCCCTGACCTCCAGAGTACTAGTTTAACTGGGATGTGTAGGTTACCCTCAGATTAAAATATCTGCTTCAATTAAGCATTTTCACGTATAAATATATTGCAGAGTTAATGATTTGAAATTTGAAACCAATACTGACATGAGAGAACATCTAATATTTTCACGATTAGATCTTGATATTATAAGCTAAACTCAAAGCAGCAGTAAAGCAAAACAAAGTGTTAGAAACTACCCTGATCTTTCAACTCTGCCTGCCTTAATAACCCAGGGTTATTACAAAGCTACCCTGTTAGTTCCCAAGGAGCCACTATCATAAATATAATAGAGCAATTATTATCTCACAACAGAAGAGATGGGGAATAGCCACATTTCACCAAAGGACAATATTATTATTTTTTAAAATTTTATGGCTTTAAAAAATAATTCAGTTTCACTTGAATTTCACTAATTGACCAGTAAACAGAAATGAAAAAGTAGGTTTGAATAATGTTATAATGTTGAACAATAAGCAAAATTACAAAATATTTCTCCTTGGCTGACAAGTTTTTCTTTGTGTTAGGAGTATAATCCAGTTTCCAGTTAAAGTAGTCTGGCTTTTCTTTGAAAGCTACTTATTTGCTTCTTGACTACAATCATGTGCTTTCAATTTCTTTTGCATTTTACCACTTACTTTCTACAGGATTCTTTTATGGATGAACGACTGCCTGGCAAAATAGAAACTGAACCACAGTATGTAATTAAGTTCTTTGCACAATGGAAGTTAGTCATCGACACAATTAAACCACTGGCTTCGGAATCCAGCACTGAAAGAATGAGCAGCATAACCAAAAAACACTCATTCCAATAAGATTTCCCTACATCACGGGACTGAGGGCTCTGCCTGCTTTTTTGGTGTCATGACAAGAATTCAAAATAAATCATCTCTCTAAAACTGAAAAGAATTCATGTCAGTTAGTATCTTGTTTCTTCTACATTGTTTTTCTAAAAAATTTTTATGGTTTTTGAACTCTGAAGAGAGACTTCAGAATATTGGTGGCAAGATATAATAATGTAGATAGTTTTTGGTCAAAGCCTGGAAACAATTTTATAACATAAAAATGTACTTTCTTACACAGAGTTATTTAATAATATTTTGCTGTTTTAATATAGTGCATAATGTAATAAGTGCAATAAAATATAATTGAAATGGTTAAATGTATTTAAATATTTTTAGTTTTAATTAGAAATGATGTACTTGGGAATGTTCTCAAACTATTTTAACTTATGATGCAAAATTAAACTTTAAGTCAATGGTCAGACATGTTATCTAGAGTTTTAAAATCTAATAGAGAGCCACTATGTTGGTGAAAATGTAATGGGAGAAACAAGGAAACTGACTAGGTATGGTTTGTTTTTGAAATTTCATTTTTCAAGTGAGATGTAAGACTAACATTTTTTAAGATGAAATGATGCAAGGTCAATTAATTAATATTTCAAATTAGCTCTTGCTCTTTGGTCAGGTTATTGAATGAAATCATATTCATAAGTTCTATTGAAGCACCTATGCATTCAGATAAAAACATAAAGAGAAGAATAACACATTTAAATAGATGCCATGAAGGTGTGATAATTTTTACTATTCCGGTGACTGTAATTATTATTGATATTGATACAGTTTCTAAAGTATTTTATGTAAAGAAGACTGAATGTAATATGGTCTTATTGTTTGTAAGATTCCTGAAAAATTCCTCCTTTGATATTTTTGTCATCAAGTTTTCATTATAATAACTATTTCATAGAGATTTGACTACAAACAGATATATAAAAACATAAATATCCAGAGAACTCCAAAGATATGCTGCAATTAGCATTTATGACACAACTTTTGACTCTGGGTTATTTTATAGAGGATCACAATTTCTGATAGATAGTAATTGACTTACTCCTATAACCCTCTGTCGTATTTTATAAAATTTTAATATGGGATGAAGGGGAAGATACCCATTAAGTTTCTAAGTTGCTAGAAGACTAATGAAGGAAATATAAAATATTGTAAGTACAGTGGTTTTCTAAAACCTCTTTTTTTTTTGTCAAATTGCTTATGATCCCACTGCACTCACCTCTCACTGGATCACACCATCCTTAGCTTTTCCCTTAGGATATTAAAAACCCATTTCTCTTTCTTCCTTGAATGTTACTATTCCCTCATAGTACTTTGCTCAGTATTTCATTATAGCTATTTTCTCCAAGGAATTTATCTGTTAATTCATTGGTGAATATCTGTGGATTAATAAATTACCTCTTTAGGGAAAGCAAGGAAGTCATTGTGCTTTATATCATAGCAAACTCATCAATGTGAAAACTTTCAGGTCCTGTGAGTTTTTGTTGAGAATGTACTGTGACAGATTTTCCCTTTCCACACATGAGGCAGGCAGCCACTTACTGACCTAAAGCAGGGAAAGGCAACATCTGGCTTCAGGGTTGATATTACACAGACCATCATTGAATTTGATTTAAATAAGGTTGAAGTAATCTGGGTCACTGAAGAATAGAGTGGAAGGTATAATTAACTATCCCATGATCAAGTTGGAGAGTGACACAGTGGGTTGTAAGGAAAAAAAAACTGGGATTAAAAAATAAAATATACATTAGATAAAAACATTGCCAGAGTAGAACTTACTGGTTTATTATTCAAAACATTTTTCAAAATATTAGTCATAAAATCCGATGTTGTCTGGTGGTCATGCAAAGGGATCCGTGGAATGACATACCAGCGGCAGTCTGGTCAAGAAGCTGAATCAGAGGTGGCGAGCTGGGACAGCATCAGGGGCAGGGTTGTTCTGACCAGCAGCTGAGACCTTGACAGTCTGGCAGCTCAAGTCTTCCTTGGCCTCTTGTGGAAACATCATTGAGACTGAACTATTTTAAAGAAGATTGATGTTCAATTCAATGTGTTTATTCCTTTATGCATCTGCCAAAAAGAATTACTGAGTGATTGTCATGTGTCACATAGTCACCTACCATAAGGGATGACTCTTGATATCTAGGAAGATATTAGATTCCTGTTAAAGAGAGAAATAGTACCTGAATGAGATACCACAAGGGGCTTGATGAGAAAAGGGAATGTAGACGTGACCTGGACTAAGGGGTTCGGAGAGCTTTCAGTGAACAGGGCTCCTCAGCAGTAATGAAAGACAAAGAGGAGTAAGATGAAGAAAGATCAGAATGCTCCAGGGAGCAGTCGTGCAAGGCTTCGAGGTGAAGGCTGTCTAATACGTTAGAATCATACAAAGTATGCAAGAGGGCAAGCAGCCCTTGACCCTGAAGGATGTTTAATGCCCTGAACATAAACTTGGACTTTATCATCTAAGTAACAGAGAGTAATTGAAGAGTTCCAAGTACAGAGGTAACACTTGTAGAATCGCCTTTTAAGAAGATTGTTCTAGGCACAGTGAAGAAAATTGCTTGATTAGAAGCAATATTAGAGTCAGGGAAACCAGTTGGACAGTTGCTGAAGTTATGAGGAGAAATGAGAAGAATTTATTTCTTTTTAAAGTGGTGACCATGAAGATTATGTTTACTATAACTTCTTGTTTGTTTAATATAGCACTCATCACATTATAAGCTTGCCTGCTTGCTTTTAAACTTTAAAAAGTGTGATTTCTCTTTTATTGCTTTAAGATTTTCTTCCTTGGCCTCACAACTAACTCATAGTTTCTGGACAAAGAATGTAATGTACTCTATCAAATAAGAATAAACCTTAACCAAGAGAAGATACCTTCAACAAATAAATTTATATATTAAGTAGTTAATTCAGAAATTGAGTATCATATGCTAAATACCTTTTCATAATTAATTTCAAGAGCGACATTTTATAAGAAAATTGTCCTCTAAAACAGTGCTCACTTATCAAGCACCAGGAAGGACTCATGCTTTTGGGGGGTGTGATTCAATATTAAAGGTAGTTTGGCTTTTTACGAAGATGGCGCCGGAAGCTAAGAAGGAAGCCCCTGCCCCTCCCAAAGCCAAAGCCAAAGCCAAGGTTTTGAAGACAAAGAAAGCAGTGTTGAAAGGCGTCCACAGGCACACAAAAAAGAAGATCCACACGTCACCCACCTTCCGACGGCCAAAGACACTAAGGCTCCGGAGGCAGCCTAAATACCCTCGGAAGAGCGCACCCGAGAAACAAGCTTGCCCACTACACCATCATCAAATTCCCCCTGACTACCGAGTCAGCCATGAAGGAGACAGAAGACAATAATACACTGGTGTTCATTGTGGATGTCAAGGCTAACAAGCACCAGATCAAACAGGCTGTGAAGAAGCTCTATGACATTGATATGGCCAAGGTCAACACCCTGATCAGGCCTGATGGCGAGAAGAAGGCATATGTTCGACTGGCTCCTGACTATGATGCTTTGGATGTTGCCAACAAAATTGGAATCATCTAAACTGAGTCCAGCTGCCTAATTCTAAATATAAAAATTTTACACTGTAAAAAAAAGGTAGTTTGATCATTTATGAAAATATTAGCAAAAAACTCAACTTTTCCTTTTCTACATCTTCACTAGTAGAGGCTTTATATACAGAAGTAAAATTATTTTTAAAATGAGAGGAAATAATTGAAATGGACATTTATAGAATATTAAAAGGAACAAAAATCTGGCATATTATTTTTTTAATTTATTGATTAAGTTATTACATATGTGGCATATTGTTAATAAGAAAGCAAAATGTTACTTTTAGAGAGTAACTCCTAGAAATTCTGCCTTCTGTTATATCACATTCAAATCAATAATTCTAATTTTTTATTATGGTTGGGCCATATTAATGTATAAAATGCCCAGGCTTATAATCAAAACATATGGGTTTGAATTTTAGTTTCTTCTTCTTACAGACTATTGCCATTGTTTTTTGTTGTGTGTGTGTGTGTGTGTGTGTGTGTGTGTGTGTTTGTGAAGCCATGCAACAGTCTAACACTCACCACTTAAGAAATAGTGCTGATAGCTAGGTCACTATTTCAAGTCTTCAAAAAACATAAAAAGTACCTAAATACATAGATACACTTAAAAAAAATTAAATATACAAAGTTCAAACTAAGCCTCAAGGCATCCTATTTATAAATGTTATATAACGCAATTGTTAAAGATATTTAACTATGACAGATACTAATATGTTGATATTTATTTATCTTACCATTTTTTAAATTTTTTGTTGAATTTACTGGGGGATTTTGGTTTAATAAAATTATATAGGTTTTAGGTATATAATGATATAATACATCATCTATATATTGTATTGCGTGTTCACCACCCTGAGTCAAGTGTCTTTCCATCATCATTTATTCTCAATTTTTAAACAGTATTTTATTTGTACATGAGAGTTCTATTACCTAAGGAACTATAGCATCCTACTGTACTATAAACCTTTCAAGTTTATGATTATTCTCAAACCAATGAGATATAATCTGCCTTAAGTATGACCTAAATGTTCTCCACCAGTGCTACACTGTAATGTTTAAGAAAACACTATATTGCAGAAATTTGAAAATTATGCTTTGACACCCAAAACTTTTTCTCAGGAGACCATAAACTCTGATGACTTGCTAATAGCCACAAGCTTGGAAAACATGAGAGATTTATATGAACATTTCTTTTAGACATCTACTATTTTTCCTGTTATTTACAAGCTATATATTTGCATATATTCTGCCCAGTACATAAGGATGCTCCCCGTTGCAGAACAATTTGTATGTTTTGGTAACACTAGACAAAGGTTTTGAGAGTCTGACTGCTAGGATCATGGCTAAAATAAATTAAACATTTGTGTGTGTGTGATCCTTAGTGCCAAGGCTTAATATTCATTTCAAAAATATAAATGCACTTGGAAAATGTCATATGTTACTACACAAAATATGAACATTTTGATATTTTATACCATTTTTAAAAATTGCAACTTTACTCAACATGGTTTCTCTATGTTAGAAAAATAAATGTTTCCACCATATCTTCAACCAAGCATTATAATTGTACTTTTTTTGAGTTGAGAAAGACTGTCTCAAGTACAGCCAAATCAAAGTATGGGCAGTGGGGGGGTGCAATGAAACATAGATCTCAAAATCCAGATGTTCACTATTGAAAATTAAATTACCACATATAAAGATTGATATATCTTAGGGTTGATCAAATAACTGAAGTTTCATAGTCTTATGGGCTGTCCTTAGTAGGATCTAGAAGGATCTAGAAAATGTATGTCTATGCTTACTGATCACAGAGCTTTAAAATTTTTTTGAGACAACATTAAAAATCAGAAATTTCCATACAGCAATCCAAGTATTACTCTTTTGTGAAAAGCAGGAATTATACAGAACTGAATAAAGGTTTCTGTTTTGCACTTGTTCACATTCATTTGAGACCTATAAACATTTGAGTTTGAAACACAGTTTTATACCAACTTTAAGAGTTTTTGTTTGTTTGACACATTGCACAAAAGCAGCAAATTTCCACTAATATTATGGAAAGAAAATATATGACATCATTGATTATATACAAGGTCAAAATCTGGCAAGATAGACTTTAATTTTAATAATGTTTTTACAAATACTGTAATTTCTTGCTCAATGTCAGATGCTAGTCCTAAAAATCAGACTTCCTTCATGAAATTATTAATTTGAAGTCTGTTTCATCTTATTAGAAATACTAGTGGCCCAATGCACGGAATTTGTGCAAGAGTAGGCATTCACAGCCACAGTAGCTGCCTCAATCCCTCCCTTGCAGCCGCGGTGGCTGCCTTGATCCAGAGGCTGCAGCCCTGGCTTCATCTGGAAGGTCATCCAGAAGGACATCCAGTCTAATTAGCATATTATGTATTTATTATCCTATATAAAGAAGTAATATGCAAATTAACCCTCATGCCCTCACAAGATGGATGCCTATGACCAGGCCAGCAGGGCGGTTAGTGAGGGATGACCAAATGACTGAATAGCAGGCTGTGTGGGGTGACCAGGATGGCAGGGGGGCCATGAGGCCAACCAGGCTGGCAGGGGGGCAGTTGGGGGCGATCAGTCCAGCACGCAGAGACAGTGAGGGGTGATCAGGCTGGCAGGGGGGTCAGTTAGGGGTGATCAGACAGGCAGGCAGGTGAGCAGTTGGTAGCCAGCGGTCCTGGATTGTGAGAGGGATGTCCGACTGCCGGTTTAGGCCCGATCCCTAGGATCGGGCCTAAACTGGCAGTCAGACATCCCCTGAGGGGTCCCAAATTGGAGAGGATGCAGGCTGGGCTGAGGGGACCCCCCCCCATGCACAAATTTCATGCACTGGGCCTCTAGTTATAGATAAGAAATCATAATACACCTTGTGGACTCAAGGTGTCTTAGTTATTGTAGGAATCTTTATGCAAGGCTGTGACATCTATTTTCACTCTTTATAAATAATTTTTCATTAAATAACTTGTTTTTAAAAGGTATGATTTATGGATAATTAAGTTAATAAGAGGTGATATTACTATATACCCAAAGTAGATCTTCATTACAACAGACCATGAAGATTATTAAAGAGGATGAAATACTAAGAGAGAGGTTTGAAGACATCATTGTCAATCATGCCTATAGTTTTATATTCAAAATTTCAGGCTTATTACAAGAAACAATAATCTGACAATATATTTTCTTGCTGAACATTTAGAGAGAAAAAGCTATGATATAGTTGTTCAGATTTTTAAAATTTTGCTTTGCAGAAAAGCAGATTTTAAGCTTCTTTACTAGAAGACCTCCCAATTATCAAATAAGCCTCTCACCAACTTTGCTTTTTCAAGCCATGGTAAGTGAACATAAATTTTTTTTAATGACAATAAAGGGAAATACTATTCTCACCATAGGCAATCAATTAGTCTTGTAACTGCTTGCATCTACTTTGCAGAATTACAACACTACAAAATATATCAATAAATGTCCCTGTACTTACAGACTATTGCCATTGTTTTTTGTTGTGTGTGTCTGTGTGTGTGTGTGTGTGTGTGTGTGTGCTGTTTGTGAAGCTATGCAACAGTCTAACACTCACCACTTAAGAAATAGTGCTGATAGCTAGGTCACTATTTCAAGTGTTCAAAAAACATAAAAAGTACCTAAATACATATACACACTTTTAAAAAAGTTAAATATACAAAGTTCTCTGAGAAACCATGTTGGTTTTGTCTTGTAAAAATATTTTTTGAAAATGCATATGAATATACACATACACACATTTCAGATAGACATATTTCATTGTCAGTTTTCAGATAATAATAGGAAACATAATTTTATGAGTTATAGCCTGCTTGACTTTAATCCTTTTAGACATTGCAACCATTTGATTAAGTGCTATATGAGTTTTCTCCCCCAACACTTTCAAAGTGTCATCTGTCATAGCCTTGCTGTCACAGCTATGAAATATGATTGTCTAATGATATTAGAGCCAAGAAATATGATGTTGGGTCTGGCATCTTAGACCACAATGATTCCTTCCTGTAAACCGTATAACGTAGTCCCTGTGTACAGAATGAAAGAGAAGATATCAATTGAAACCAAGACCATGGCAGATATGAGGGAAAAATAAACTAGAAATGGTAACTTTACTTTTCTATCATATTAAATGCAGAATATCCTGAATAAAGGACTATTGCCTGCTAACTTTGATTTTGTCTAAGTAAATAATTTTAAATGTATCTATGTCAGCAAATGAAAAGTTAGGTTTTGTGCTAAATCGCTTGATCAGAACATTTGCAATGGCTTCAGTTGCCTACTATAATTTGCATCAGATTTGTTGTTACGTAGAATATAAAAATATTCTAATATGTTGTTGATACTGTCAACCAAATGTGAAGCATGACCTCATGGGATTTGAAATAAGAATAAGTATTTTACAGGAATATGTAATTCAGATGTGTAACACTGAACAAATTACAGACAGTCCTCGGGTTATGTCAAACTTGACGTACTTTGTTTCCTGGTTACTTTGCCATCTCCCATCTACACTAATAAAAGAGAAACATGGTAATTAGCGTACGACCGCTACCCTTCCCATTGGCTAATCAGCATATCCTTATGCAAATTAACTGTCAGCCAAGATGGCGGCCGGCAGCCATGCACTGAAGCGAACAGGAAGGCTTGCTTGCTCCAGTGATGGCAGACTCCAACGTTCCCTGCACTTGCCGACCTCTCAGCTGCAACTCTAAGCAACTATGTACTATGTTACAAATAAGAAGCTAAACAAAACCCCAGAAACCGGCTTTCAGTCAGCCGGCCTTCAGCCAGCCTGTCCGCAACATTGTATCAATGTTTTCAGCATCGAGGCCTCAGAGCTAAAGCTGGCCCAGAATAAAAAAAAAAAAAAAAAAAGAAAGAAAAAAAGGAGCGGTTGGGAGCTTTTAGTCACCCACCAGCCAGAAAACAGCCCTCAGCCCCTCAGCCAGCCTGGCAAGGCACCCCAGTGGGGACCCCCACCCTGATCCAGGACACCCTTCAGGGCAAAGCAGCCGGCCCCCACCCGTGCACCAGGCCTCTATTCTATATAGTAAAAGGGTAATATGCCTCCCGGCACCGGGATCAGCGGAGCAGTGAGGCTCCCGGCACCGGGATCAGCGTGACAGGGGGCAGCGCCCAAACCCCCTGATCGCCCTGCGGCTCTGTGTGTGACAGGGGGTGGGGCCACAACCCCCTGATCAGCCCTGCTCTGTGCCTGACAGGGGGGAGCTCCCCCATCCCCTGATTGCCCTGCGGCTCTGTGTGTGACAGGGTGCAGCGCCCCACCCCCCTGATCGGCCCTGCTCTGTGGGTGATAGAGGGCGGCACCCCAACCCCCTGGTGGGCCCTGCTCTGTGGGTGATAGAGGGTGGCGCCCCAACCCCCCTCCACGGGCCTTGCTCTGTGT
>NW_005871123.1:2216184-2226074 GCF_000147115.1 Myotis lucifugus | reverse complement strand
GTTGCACTTCATTACTGCTGTGTATGTGCTCCATGTGAGTGACTTAGGTGCTTATGTAGGTGGGTTCTGACTTATGGCAGAAAATTGCGTTATGTCGCGCCGTAGTAACAGATCTCTGACATAACCCGAGGACCTACTATAGTTGTCTTTTCTTTTCCTTCTTACATTTCTTCTTTGTAAAACTGTGCTTCTAGTATCTGACTGGAAGATGTTTTTCTTTTTTGTTAAGTAAAAAATGCTTACATATGAAAATTTTGCAGAGTGCTTAACACATTGTAGGTGCTCAATAAAAGATAACTGTATTTATCATTGTAAATATTATTGGAGGCATATTGTAAATATATCCATGTCTTTGTACAATAATATGGTTTAGACTTATAATTTGGAAATTCAGGTCACCATTCCTGATTATGATTAAACAAGTTGCAGATAATGTATGCAATTTTAGTCTTTCCTCCTTTTTCTCCCTCAGCTCAGTGTGGTAAAAGTTCTACTTCAGGAAGGTGCAACCAAGAAGGCAAGATTCTCTCTTCTCCCAGCTTCTTGTTTAAGTGATGGTTTCTCCCGGAGAAAGACAGGCTATGACCATTACTCATACTCTCCTTTGAGATCCATGTTGCAGAAATTCTATTTTGGAAAACACAGCCAAGAAGTCTTGAGTTCCTTCTTCCATCCACTTGTAAGATGTAAATTCTAACACAGGAGTGCCTGGCTAAGAATACAGTGCCCAGTCTTAAGGTAAAGTTGTTGCTGAAAGAGTAGCAGGTCACTGTCCCTGGCTCCAGCTCTGAAGCAGTAGCATAGAGTTTCTGCACAGGGACAGATTCAGTCTATTGGAACATAAATTGTTATAGCTCCCTCTAGAATAATTTACTTTATTTGAAACATAGGAGAAACATTCATGCCCAACATGAATTAAGATCAGTGGAGATCCTGGTGCAGAACAATTAAGAGGAGACAACAATCTCCATTACTAGAGTAGACCAGTTAGAAGTTTAACATGAGGAGTAAGGAAATAATTAGATAAAAGATCCCTCCTGGGGTTAAAGCAAGTTTCAAAGACTGACCTGAAAGAAGTTCTTGAGTCTACCACTGCAAATGGGGCCTTACTTTATTTTGATAAAAATGTTGAAGAATTTATACTCCAGGGATTTGTTGAAAAAAGTTTATCAATCAGCTCACAATTAGTGGAAGGTAACTGAAGGCGATGCCACTATAGATAAACCATTCAAAGTTTAGCAGGGAGATCAGGAAAAGAGACAAAGAGCTCAGCTAAAACTGCGGTTGTCTCTGTGTAGGTGCAGGGTGTGCTGTACACAAGCCCAAGGCTGCATCCTCTGAAGACCAATATCAGAAGCTGTACACTGTGAGAGAAATAGAATTAACTAAGATAGTCCAGCCAAGTCACTAAATAAATAGAAAAGAAAACAATAAGACTAAGGGAATAAAGTCAGGATCAAGTGTTACTACAATATATTTTCAAAAATGTGTAGCTTTAACAAAGAGATTATGAGTTGTGAAAAAAACACACCCAGAAATATGTGATCTATACACAAGGAAAAGATAAAATAAAATAAACAGGCAATAGAAATTGACTTTGTGAGTACCAAATGATGCATTTAGAAGACAAATACTTCTATTCAGCTTTTATAAGTATTTTCAAAGAAATAAAGATAACCATGCTTAAACAATTAAAGAAAGGCATGATAACAGTGTCTTGTTAAGTAGTGAATACTGATAAAAAGATAGAAAAATGTTCTTTTAAAAAATAAACAGCCAAAACCGGTTTGGCTCAGTGGATAGAGCGTCGGCCTGCGTACTGAAAGGTCCCAGGTTCGATTCCGGTCAAGGGCATGTACCTGGGTTGCGGGCACATCCCCAGTAGGAGATGTGCAGGAGGCAGCTGATCGATGTTTCTATGTTTCTCTCTCATCGATGTTTCTAACTCTCTATCTCTCTCCCTTCCTCTCTGTAAAAAAATCAATAATAAATATATATTTTATATATATATATATATAAATAAACAAATGAAAACTCTGGAGTTGAAATTATTAGAACCAAAATGAAAACTTACTAGAGAGGTTTAACAGTAGCTTTTAGCTGTCAGAACTTAAAAATCTGTGAATTTGAAGAAAAGTCAATAAAAATTATGCAATGGAAAAATATAGAGGAAAAATATAAGGAAAAACAAACATACCCTCAGAGAAATGTAGAACATTATTAAGTGAACAAGAACATGCATAATAGAATTTTGAAAGTCAAGGTCAAAGAGAAATATCTTGAAAGCAGCAAGCAATGCCGAAACCGGTTTGGCTCAGTGGATAGAGCGTCGGCCTGCGGACTGAAGGGTCCCAGGTTCGATTCCGGTCAAGGGCATGTGCCTGGGTTGCGGGCACATCCCCAGTGGGAGATGTGCGGGAGGCAGCTGGTCGATGTTTCTCTCTCATCGTTGTTTCTAACTCTCTATCTCTCTCTCCCTTCCTCTCTGTAAAAAATCAATAAAATATATTTAAAAAAAAAAAGAAAGCAGCAAGCAAAACTGATTTATCACATATAAGGGAATTCCAATAAGAAGATCCATCTACTTCTCTTAGGAAACAATGGAAGTCAGAAGATAGTGGTATGACATATTCAAAGTACTGAAAGAAAAACCCTTCAATCTAGAATCTTATAATTAGTAACTAGAGGCCAATGCACAAAATTTGTGCATGGGTGTGGTCCTTACGCCTGGCTGGAGATCAAAGCACAAACCTTTGACATGGAAGTGCAGTTCCCAGCTGACCTCTGGGCCCTGGGCAGCACCTGGACCCCTGGGGCCCATGTATGTCCCCCTCTGCCTGAGTGATCAGGCCCCTGCCCAGCTCCCTCAGCAACTGGGAGCCGGGCGGCAGCCCCGCCCACCTCCTCTGCTGCTGGTTGCTGTCTGCAGGATGATCAGCCAGGTGATGGGACCCCCACTCACACCCGCTTTAGCCTGGCACCGCCCGCTCACCTGCTCCACCATCCCACTATGGTCCTGCTGTCATTGGGGCCCATTGGGGCCAGCAGCGCCTCCACTGCTGCCACTGCCAGTGTTGTGTTGCCAACCCCTGCCATGTTCTGTGCCACCCCCTAGTGGTCAGCGCACATCATAGCAAGTGGTCGAATTCCCTGTGGAACTCCTGGTCCAGGGGAAAATTTGCATATTAGGCTTTTATTATATTGGAGGAAGGAGGATACTTTCAAAAAAATTGTTGAAGCCCTGGCCGGTTTGGCTCAGTGGATAGAGTGTTGGCCTACAGACTCAAGGGTCCCAGGTTTGATTCCGGTCAAGGGCATGTATCTTGGTTGCGGGCACATCCCCAGTGGGGAGTGTGCAGGAGGTGGCTGATCGATGTTTCTCTCTCATCGATGTTTCTAACTCTTTATCCCTCTCCCTTCCTCTCTGTAAAAAATCAATAAAATATATTTAAAAAAATTGTTGAAAAAACATCCCAGATTTTTTTAATGAGCATTTTTTTTTTGCTAGTAGATCCATTATATAAGAAATACTAATGGAGTATTTCAGGATGAATACAAGAAATATCTGGCAGTAATTTGAAACCACACACACTCAATAAAAAATAAAAAAAAGAATGCTAGTAAATATGACTATGTAGGTAATCATAAAAGACATTATAATTGCATATTACTTTTCCCTCTTTCATAATTCATTCTAAGAGTCATTATTAGCTTGAGACCAATGTCAGGCTGAAACATCACACAAAAAGAAAATTGAAGACAATAGATCAATATCTCTACTTAATAAAAAATGCAAAGATCCTCAACAAAGTACTATCAGGACAAATTCTACAACATATAACAGGCATATGATGACCAAATGGGATTTATCCTAGAAATCCAAGATTGGCTAACCATATAAAAGTAAATTAATTAACCATATTGATAGAAAAAGGATAAAAATACATAATTATCTTAATGGGCACAAAAGATATTTGAAAAATCTAACACCCTTTTATGATAAAATTCTTTTAAAAGCTAGGAATAAAGGGAAATTACTCAACCTGATAGAATATATGAATAAAAACAGAGATATCATCATACTTAATAGTGAAAGACTGAAAATAGTGAAAGACTGAAAGCTTTCCCTCTAAGACCAGGAAAAAGACAAGTAAGTCCACTCTCTCCACTTCTATTCAATAATTCATCTATATCTATATCTATATCTATATCTATATCTATATCTATATCTATATCATCTATATATTTCTATCTATATCTATTTATATATACATATATGCAGACCAACATATACATAGACACACACAAATTTTAAAGAAGGAATTTAAAATATTTTTTAAAGCTGATATGATATGTAGGCAGAAAATCTGAATGAATCAACTAAAAAGTGATTACAACTAATAAACTAGTTTGAAAAAGTTGCAGGATTCAATATAAAAAAATTTAGTCAATTGCATTCATATATACTAGTAATAAACAATCATCAAATTAAATTAAGAAATCAATTTCAATTACAATAACATCAATAGAGAATAAAATAAAAATGAATCAATTTAACAAAAGAAGTACAATACCTGTCTTCTAAGGACTACAATATATTTTAACAGAAACTAAAGAAGACCTAATAGAAAGACATCCCACTTTTCATAGGTTGGAAGACTTAATACAAGTAAAAGTCAACAAGCCCAAATTAATCTTGATGCAATGCACACCTATCAAAATTCCAATTGCTTGTTTTGAAGGAAATTAACAAGTTCATTGGCACAAGTTTTCTTAGTGGGTAATAAAAATATTCTGAAATTTGATTGTGCTAATCATTGCACAATTCTGTGAAGTACTGGTACATATTGCAATGTGGATGAACCTTAAAAATGAAAGGTCTCGAATAGGCAACCCTGTGGAGACAGAGAGTGCATTAGTAGTTTTAGAGATGCCTGAGATTTGGGGGTTGAGGGGTGAGGACAGGGGTTGTGAGTGACTGATAATAGGTAGCAGATTTCTTTTTAGGACAGCCACAGTGTTTTAAAATAAAATTGTAATGATGGCTATATAACTCTGTGAATATAAAAAAGCTAATTGAGTTATACAATTTAATGGGTGAATTGTCTGACATATGAAATATATCTCAATAAAGCTGTTAAAAACTGTAAGAAGGAAAAGCAGTTAAACTTAGTGGAAATTTAGATGGGGGAAATTCAGGTAACATATGGCCATCACTGAATAAAGGAAGAGATAACATGTATTGATACATGGGTAGAGTCATCCCCAGGAGTATAGGAGCAGACAAAATGTAAAATAATAATTTCAGATAATAGATATCTGAAAATTTTAATACTGGAAAGTAGTAAGTAGTGGACATTTTCATAGATTTTTTTTCTGAGAAAAAAATTTTCAGGATCTGGAAAAGAAAAAGAATGAAGGTTTTTTGCGAAGTGGTCACATCTAGGAAGAATGGAAAGTTACAATGTCAAAGAACTAAACTCAGAATTAGATCTGACCCAGTAAACTGAATGAGGTAAAAAGTAGGGAAAAAAATCTTGAAATACAAAATAATAGAGAATTTTAAAAATTTATTTTAATTTTATTTGTTCTACCATTCACATTAGGAATGAAAATAGTTAATCTTATGATATTATTATGTGAAATAAATATACAATACATATAGTTACCTATACTAAACACACTTCGTACTGTCTCCAGAAATTAGTGATTTACTAAAAGTCTGTGGAACTTTATCAGATCTATTTTAGTTTTTATTGACAGATTTTAATTTACATGGCTATTATCAAAACTATTTTTATTATATGTTATCAACAGACTTGTATTTTCATATTTTTAGAATTAAAATATTTTTATCTTATATGAAAATTTGCATGGCATATATTTAAGGCTTAAGCATCTGAAGTACTCAACATCTGTTAAAAAATTCAATAATTTAATTAATATGCTCTGGAAATTTCACTAATAATAATTTATAGGCAAACAAATGCTATGACAAAACAATTAATTAGCATTCGCTAGTATTCCATTGTTACTATATATTTTTTAATTTTAACATGATGATGTCATGGAGAACCTGAATGTAGCACTTTAGTTTTGCCCTACGGATGCTAAAGCTCATGTTAGACAGAGCTTTACCCATCCTCGAACATGGGTAATTCAACTGAGAAAGAGTCTTTAACTTTAAAGCTATAACTTCTGTTTTTGGATTGAACAAATATCTGTTATGTCCACATACATAAAACAAAACAGATTCCTGTTGACTATCTCCAGTTTATATTCTTTCATTTCCAGTCAGACAAGATGAATTTCACAGATAGAAAGTGATGCGTTATTGGAGTTTAGAAATGGTGGCATTAGTTTCGCAGGCTTTCACCCTGAGCCAGTGACATGGGCAGATTTATATTAATTCTAGAATTGGCTGGAAAAACTTCAGTTAAGCATGGGAAGGAGAGTGAGATGTGAGTCACAACCACAAAATGCTTTATTTCATGTGAAACGGTTGTAAGTGAGAACTTTAAATGGTATTGACAGGAGTGTGAAGTTTCTTTTTTGAGCGTTCCACCTGCCTAAAAGTGGGCGCTCCTCCTGCTGCTGCCCGTGCTGTCCTCATTTAAGGGATAAACAGAAGCCCCCTCTCCAAAAGCCTGTCAATCCAGCCCTTTTGTGAGGCACTGAATTCATTTAAAGGGAAAAAAAGTGCTAAATGAATACATTGTCAAACTAAACATGATTTTAATTTTTTAAGAGGAAACTTGGCATACCAATTATTCTGAATAATTATCTCAGCAATGTGTAGTTTTGGGTTACCAACTGCTGTGATAGAGAGAAATACTATGTTATACACACTATTTCAATCAGTAGTTAACATTGGTCTCCAAAGTATAACCAGCAAGAAATGGCTACTAAATTTGCACATAAATACCACAGAGAGTGGGAGAGTAAAACTGCTGTTTCAACAAGTAAACATTATTAGAATAGATATTAATATAATTTAAGATGGTCCGCTTTCATTGTCTAGCATTAAACATAAATTGTATATAATTCAGGTATTTCAAAATAAATAATTATTTTATTACTTTTTGACAGATTCACACTAATTTATTCATAGAAAAATTTATTGAAGTAACAACTTTCCACCTTTGATTTTCAATTTTTCTATCTTTCTATTTTGGTTCAAGCAAATTATTTTTTTAAATGCTTCATTATGATTTATTAAGGTAAAGAAAAACAATGTTGGGGGTCTCTTTCAAGTAAGAGGTTACTATAAGTCATTTGTTTATGTTTATACAATGGAAATAATGTCTCTAGTTATGATACAACACTGTTTTCTCCTTTCCAATAATCAAGTTTGGAACATTTTTTCATGGGCTTCTTTGGAGTGCTGCTCTTTCGTTTCAGTTCATCGCCTTGTACACAGACCTGATAAAAGATGGGATCCAGTTAATGCTCCAGATCCATGGTGCTCATATCGGCTGCCTCTGTGGTACTGTGATCATAAGCAGTTCACAAGAGGAGGCATTTTGGTACTTATGGTGCATAATTATTAAGGTGTGACAAAAGGATGAAGGAATTGTAGAGGCAATCTGTTCTTCAATCTGGGCTGTCTGTGACCCTTTCAGAGCGGCGGAGTGTTAATTTCCTGAGCATCTCATGATAAGCAAAACAAGCTCCTCTGACAAGGAGGTGCCATGAAAACATGCCACGGGTGCATGCTTTCTCCCCAGTGTAATAAAAGCCCAGTGACATAGAGGGTGAGTTCTCTGAGGTAAAGAAACTCTGGAGCTTTTATAAACAATTGATGTCCTCCTGCCAACCGGGTGGGGGGAAAATTTGTTTACATTTTGAAAGTTAATTATTTCCCTCAATTTATGTAAAGAGTGATGAAAAAGATAATTTTTATGGTAATTCCTAGTGATATGAAAGTCCATTCTTCAGATAGAGTAGTTTGCAAAATAACCAGTATAGAAGTAGTATTTACCAGTTAATAAATATTGTTTACTGGTGCATTGGTTCCAGATAACTGTGAAAATTAGGAAACACAGTAAAATTCCAAACATATATACCATATATTTAAGTTTTTACTTTGAAAATAAAAGCAGATCTGTTTTAGTAGGACAAGCTTAAAAATAAAGCCTGAGTACTTTTGCTTTACTAGCCTTTAACAGATTAGCTTTAAATCAAATGTTCTATTCAGGAAAATGAAATGAACAATTTGTCTTTCTTAACTTACCTGAATCAGAGAAAAAAAATAAAGTTTTATAATAAATAATACAAAATACCCATTTTTCCCCTGAGTTGGAAATATCACGTTACATTATGCAATTTTGGTCCTAAATAAAAAGCCACGTTTCATCGCCTTCTGTGAGATTCCAGACTTCGTTACCTGTAGGATTACTGCCTGTCTTACTTACACCTCAGGAGTTTCAGAATCACCCAGAGAGCTGAAGGCAGTGGTCTTCCGTCTAAGCCTTTTGAGAGGAAAGGGGGAAAATCAAAAGCAGTGGCAGTTTGGAATATATTCCTTCTCGGTTCTTTTAGATTTGATTCTATTGGAATGCTCAGCAGTTTAGACAGTTCAGATCTATACGAGTGGCTTTTAGATGTCTCTTATGATGCCTTTAAAAGTAGTTTCAACCACTTCTTTTTCTCTACCACATGGCTGGGAATCCAGGTAGATCAACCCAGATACCCATTTCAAACCGAATGTCCATTCCATGTAGAGAAAAACCACAACCTATTCCTATTAGGGTGTTCACTAGGGAAGATGTTATGAGCCTTAAACTGAGGTGTGGAACAAAAAGGGAATATTTCAGTCTGACTCTGAAGATTACTGCTTCTAAAGTTTAGTTTGTTAAAACTATAAAGTGTCAGTTCTATCATAGAGCCTGACAGCTCCTGGCTAATGCCTGGGACTCTACTGAGTGCCAGACAGGTGCCTCCAGAGCCTCTGAGAATCACCCTCTGAGAGACCTCACAATAAGTTCATTATTATCAAATATACAGATATGTCAACCAATTACTGAACTTTACAACTCATCCCAAGCTAAGATATGGTGTAAGAAAAGCTTTTATTCCATCTCTGCTCTGACAGAAGGACTGTAAACATTTACAGAATCAGCTACGTTTCTCCATTAAATGACCTGACTGCTTGTTTCCTCTGCTTTTGACATCTTGTGCTTTCAATATCTTATATGAGGTTGTTTTGCCCATTTCTTCAAAATATTTTTCCAAGTCTACATGTCTGTTTGTCTTACATTTTTATACTGATTACCAATCCTTAGATGTGTTGAAAATTAAAAACTAAAACTATTTTTCTCAGGCTCCTTCATTACCACTTTACCCAGAACTCAAGGTGAGGGTGGGATTACTTATGCAGGAAATCTCTACTTCAGAAATGCAATGTCGCCTAAGTTTCTGACAATGGTTATAGGAAGTGTTGGTGCCTTTTTACACAGCTGTCAGTGTGCTGTACACTGCTACTTATGTAGGTCGGCCAAAGTGAACATCCTGAAAACCAGGGTACACACAAAGAGACAGTTAACTGCTCTGTAGAGGAACAACAACAGCAAAAACTAGGGTTGAAAGAGAGCAGAGAAGAACAAAAATGAGGCATAGGAAAGAGATGAGTGAAAATGTATGTTTCCAATAGCTGCTGCAAAGAAGTTATCACAGACTTGATGGCAGAAAGCAACAGAAGTTGATTATCTCACAATTCTGGGATCCAAAAGTCCAAAATCAGTGTCACTGTGTTTCTTTTTTTAAATTTATTTACCCTTTATTGATTAAGATATTACAAATGTGTCCTTTATCCCCCCAGTGTCCTCTCATACCCACCAATCCTGCCCTCACCCTCACCCTCTGTTGTCGACGTCCATCGCTTATGCTTA
>NW_005871123.1:2191757-2216084 GCF_000147115.1 Myotis lucifugus | reverse complement strand
TAAAATATTCATGAGAGAAAAAAATCAAATTAAATTAATTTAGTACCTATTGTGACTTTTGTAGCGCAAAGAGATTTAGTACCCAGGGGCTTAAATTCTCCTGTCACCGACAGATGACGAATTCATTGTTTGACATAGTAAATAGGCATTCAGTTGACATGTCTGAGGCCTCTGTAGTTCTGACATTTGAGTTGTTGAAAAAAACCTTCCATCGCCCAACTTTATACAAGGAGGAAAATATTCTGTTTGCTGTCAGGGAGGCCAGAATGGTCAAAGAAAGTAAGTACAAAACGATTCAGTTTGCATTTATTTATGTAGCATCACCAGGAGAAGCACCTGTGTTCAAAGGTCTTTATAAAATAGGTATTAGAGAATGTTTTGAATGAAATGGCCATCAGGACTCTGTACGGGAACGTTTGGATATAGATACCTTGATTTGTGAGCTCTGGTCCCCTGGTCCTATCTCTGCATAAAAAAAGAATTGTCATGTACCAATCTGTGCCTGTGGCTGGCCCAAGTTTACACAAAGAGAAGTCATTTGTTTTGTTTTGTTCCTAGAATCTATTCTTGTTCACTCAGACTTGTAGAAATCAAGGAGTTGCCTTCTACATATTATGTAGTTTGGGAAAGTGTGGATAGATAAGGGTAGGAAAAAGTGCACAGATAAAAATTTGCTTATATGCATGCATACAAGTCCTTTGGTTGATCTCTCCCCCTCACCCCAACCCTCCCCTACCTTCCCTCTGAGTTTTGAGCATCTGATCAATGCTTCTCTGTCTCTGCATCTGTTTTTGTTCATCGGTTTATGTTGCTCATTATAATCCACAAATGAGTGAGAGCATGTGATATTTATCTTTCTCTGATTTATTTCACTTAGTATAATGCTCTCCAGCTCCATCCATGTTGTTGCAAATGGTGGGAGTTCCTTCCTTTTTACAGCAGTGTAGTATTCCATTGTGTAGATGTACCACAGTTTTTTGATGGGCACTTAGGCTGATTCCAAATGTTAGCTATTGTAAATTGTGCTGCTATGAACATAGGGGTGCATATATCCTTTCTGATTGTATCCTTTCTGATTGGTGTCAGTGGGATATGGGCAAAGCGGAGATCCCTCCTGGGACTCGAGGGGAGAATCCATTCTTCACCTCTTTGAGCTTCTGATGGCTTCTGGCATTCCTTGGCTTGTGGCCACATCATTGTAATCTTTGAGGTCAGCATCTTCAAATATCTTTCTGCTCCATCTGCATATTATCTTCTCCTCTTCGTATCTTGTAATTCTTCCACTGTCTCCTTCCTATAAATATACATGTGATTGCATTTAGGGTCGAACCAGACAGAATACTCTGTTTCAAGATCATTAACTTGCTCATATTGGTCTTGTGTGGACCAGATATAAGGTGACATTCATGTTTCAGGATTAAAATGAGGATATCTTTGAGGGGGGGGGGGCATTTTTTAGTTTACACAGGCAGAAAAAGAGGAAAGAGAGAACCTATATCAGGAGGCTGACACAAGTACAGAAAGTGCTCACTAGAACAGCCACAAGCTGGACTAGGAAAAGCTACGATTAATTTGAAGTAGTGCCCCTTGCTGAGATAAAAAAAAATAGCTTGGTCTTACTAAGCTATCAATGAACACTGCTTCAAAAACAAAGAATTATGGGAGAAACCATATGGGTATCACAGAAGTAAAAACGTCTTCCAGAAATGACCATGAGAATTTTAATCCTTGCAAGTATTGGGATGGGACTCCCCACAGAACTAGGGAAAAAACTTGAGCTAATTTTATCTCAGTATCAAAGGCCAGTGTTGCTTAGCTGAAATCTGGATACCACTGCATTTACTGTGGTCTACACTGAGTTTTAACTATGACATTAGGGTTTTGTTATTTTGTTTTGTTTTGCTTCTGTGCTTCTTTCTGTCCTTTCTTGGCTGCTTAAACATTTCTGGAAGCCATCTCAACTTACTCTCTATGACCTTTTCTATCTTCTTTGCAAGTCCATGTGTCCTGAATACCTTCTCCCTAAGCTTGAATGAAGTATTTTGTTGACATACATTTCTAGCCAATCTGCCTGTCCATTGGTTCATAGATTCCACCTATTAACCCTTTATTTTCCAATCTATAATGAGGCAGATTTTTAATCTCCATCAGCAAATACTCTGGTCTGAGAGGAAAGGAAAAACTCTGCCCGATGGACTTTAGAACTATGTAAGTGCTGTGTATGCAAGGTATTGCCCCATCTCCAAGACAGGCCTTCTGTGGTTAATGGCAAGGTTCACATCACAGCTTACGAGGAGATAGAAAAAGGTTAGCCATCCATGAGCCTGCAGGAACTAGGCTAAGAGAAGAACGCTAGTGCTGTGGAGCTTCATATCTGTGGGTTACAAAGTGTTCATTATGGTTCATGTCAACTTACATTTCCAGGTTCGGAGATATTCCCTAATGCCAAAAATACAGAGGCAGTTTCCAGTGAGGTGCCAGGCCACCTCAGCAGAGCAGGAAACAGGCTGCATTTGAGCTGCTTCCCCTCCAGCATGAAGTTGAACAGGTGAGGACACAGGACTCTCCACCAGGGTTAAGAGCATGCACAGAGCAGGGCGCACGTCCCCTCTGCCTCCTCAGAAAGCTTTAGGTATTCCCTCCAGAGCTGGAGAAGCCAGTGTGTAACGTGTGTAAGTCTTGACAAGGAAAGTTTAAAGTCAGGGAATTGTGCCCAAAATGGATTCTTCTGACTGTACAAGAGAAAGACTCTATGGGGTGAGCTGTGTAATTAATTTCTGTTTGCATGGTCATACTTGCTCTACTTTAAATTATACATTTTCCAGTACTCTGCCAGACCAACATATTTATTTATTATTTAATTTAATAAATGCTTGTTGAATGTCTATTGTGCTCAAAAGACTGTGTGAACAGTCTTAAGTAAATAGATTTTATCTAGACTAGGCACCAGTAAATTAATAGTATTAAATATATGTTCTAAAGAAACAGCAAATAAAATATCTATTAAATGCATCTCTGCATAATACTCTGTGTGGAATGCAAAGGTAAACCTGGTGAATCTTGCCCAGAAAAGAAGAGGAGCTTATTGTTCAGTGAGTAATTCTGATATAATATCATATGTAGTAAAATGTGATACATGAAAAGCTACGAGTGTTCAACTGCAGTGAGGTGGTGCCCTGGATCAGAGGCAAATTTTCTGAGTTTCCTGGGTTATAAGTGAGGTCTTGCTAACAACTCTTTAATAATCCTGTATAAGTCTGTTTACTTTTTCACTTAGATAACAGGACACAGAAATATTCTTGATATAAGAATATCAAGACATTCTTATATCAAATTCTGTGCAAGAGGGAAAGAATCAAATGATGAATATAATCTATTCCCTGGCCCCAAATAAGGTTCAAACTCAATGGAAACAATGAATATTTGTGGAAATTATTCTAATGAAATCGGTGTGTGTGTGTTTTGAAAATTAAGGTCCACACAAAGTGCTCAACTCTATTGAGAAAAACCAGGAGATGGGGAAAGAGAAAATCAATAATGATTTTGGAAAGAGCAGACTCTATTACAGTATAAACTTTTCTTACCCAAACCAAAGAGAGTCTAAATCCAAAAGTGGGTTTCAAGAAGCCAAGGAGATGGATTTAGTTTGAAGGGTTTTTTGCTGCTCACTCTAACTGTCCTCAGTAGCCAAACAATATATACCTCATGTCACCACCAGCAGGACACATCCCCTCAGCACCAGATGAAAGGAAACTTCCCTTCAGCACACACTCCACTGACATGATGCTGGTTCTCCAGGGCAGTGTTACTGGACATAGAATCCAATCTTTTCTGCATTGATGATCTCAACGACTAACCCTGCTCCTCTTCCTCCCATTTTATTTCTCTTAACTTCAAGTCCCTTTTTAATATTTAACACTCTTTCCTGAAAATCATCAACTCTCTCAATCAGTTTTTTTTGTTGTTTGTTTTTTACAAAGGCTACTCTTAGGGTCACGCGCGTAAATATAGCTCCCACATTTATTAAGCCTTTTAACACTCACAGCCCGGACATCACACTATCATCAAACATGCCCTGGGCAAAAGGGTGATGTTTAGACATTCTTCAAAAATGCCACTGTTCACAAATGTCAATAAAATAGGATTGATTGCTCAACAGAGATTATTAAGGTTTACAAGAGAAAAAAATGGAGAGCAAATTTAATTGTTTTTGAATGCCAGATGGCTTTTCTAACGTATATTTGAGTTAGGGAAATGTAAATACTCTGGAAGTATAAGTTCTGGAAGAACAAGCTTTCCATGAAATATGTACTAAATATAGTATGGACTTGCAATTTAACCTTGAGAAAATAAACCACTGAAGATTTAAAAAAAACAACAACAACTAAGAGCAGAAGCAATTATAACGTTGCTAATTTGAACGAGAACAATAATTTAAATGTCTGGGGGCTTAAATTTTATAAAATGAACACAGAAAAGATTTGGAAAAAAGGAAAATATATGTTTTTTTCCCTCTTTTTACAAGGCTTAACCAGCCATATCAGAAAGACCATATGTTAGCTGCAAGAAAAGTTTGCTCTAAGGGGTTTTAATTAGAATTTTGCATTTTGATTTCTCCAAATAAAAAAGACAGGCTTTCAGGGAGGAATTAAGGCTCTTTGATAATGATAATGCAATTGCACTACATTATAATGCCAAGGACTATTACATTAGAGGTATCCATGCCAAAATAACCAAAATGCATTTTGTTGTGGTCACCCCATAGAGGTAACATGGATCCCCTGAAGCTTAAAATTTCATTAGATATCAAGATTGATGATGCCACAGTCTCATAAAGAGAATATGAAAAGGTTTGTTACTAACAAATGAGACTTTCTGGGGCAAACAAGAATATGCTCACAAGCAGGTCTAAGAATGGCTTGAAAAAGCAGAGAACTGAGATTGTGTTTAGGGTATTTATGAGATAGAAGGGATAGGGGTAGGGTGAGAGTTTTTTCCTATGGGATGTGGTTTGTGTGGTTTGGAATTCCCACCAGTACCAAAGGAGGGGCATCAAGCTTCTTATCTACTTCCAAATATAAGAGCAGAAAGAGGAAAGGGAGTTATGGGGCTTGAAATCTGTCAGCAGTCAAACACTGAAAATTGAATCTGACTCTTCATTATAGCCCACCTCTAATAGTTAACTGTTGGCTAAAGTGTACATCACTTTAGTTAACTGAATTTGAACTTGTTTAAATAAGCCAAAGCCATACTTTATAAGGCCTATAGTCTGAGGCTGGTAAGGAAGCCAAATGTTCCATTAATGTGTTGTTCAAGGATACAGGATTGTGTAGATTTGAGAGTGAAATGAGTGCCTTGGTTACTATCAATAATAGAGTCTGAAACTTTGAAAGGAGGAAGGTGTATTTTGGTAGTGCCTTGTATTGTGACTTTATAGTATGTGCAGGAACTTGTGTGGTCTTTATTTTATGCATTTTTATGAAACAAGAAATCACCAGAGCTTTTCTACACCAAAGAGTCAACTTTGGTTAAACAATTGTTGCCATTGCCAGACCAGATGGCCAAATCATTAGCATGACCAAGAGTCTGTAAAAATGTTCAGATAGGGGCAATTACTGGCCAGGATATTCAGTACTTAGATGGCTGCTTAAAGTATAGTCAATTATGCTGACCTTTAGATCCCATTTTAATTAGGAACATCCTGTTAAAGGAACAAAAAGTAGAAGCCTTTCAGTGTGCCCCATCAGGTATGATGGTGGTGCTGCTGTTCATGAGAATGAGAACGCACTTTCTGTTCACTAAGGAACCCAAGGGATTACCCAAGTGGCCAAGGGGTTCAGGACAGAGGAGTCTTCCACTAGAATCCTGGTACCTGGCAACATATGCTGGAGGACTCGCATTGGACACGATCCTTTAGCAGCGGTTCTCAACCTGTGGGTCACGACCCCTTTGGGGGTCCAATGACCCTTTCACAGGGGTGGCCTAAGACCATCGGAAAACACATATATAATTACATATTGTTTTGTGATTAATCACTATGCTTTAATTATGTTCAATTTGTAACAATGAAATTGGGGGTCACCACAACATGAGGAACTGTATTAAAGGATCGCGGCATTAGGAAGGTTGAGAACCACTGCTTTAGAGGAATGGCTCTATTGTTGTGCTGAACTTGTAGGATGCTGCTTCTATGACCCAAGACATAAAGGAAGTTATATATGAATCATCTTGGGCTTAGGGACTATTAAAACCTCTGTTTCTTTAAGAGGCCAGCATGCATCCAGAATGACCACTCTAATGATAGGTACTATGGAATCTAGGAGGGAAATTTCTTACACCAGAGTCCATGGGCAACTTATGGCCATCTTGGCTGGTCCAAAGACTTCAGAAGGCAAGGGAAAATATTGGCAAAGTCTCTACAGTAAAGTCTCTAGGGGACACTGATTAAAGTGTTAATGTCTTTCCATTTGGACAGATTCTTGAGCACTTTGTTGCAGAATGTCCCCATTCAAGGTAGGTTGATTTCAAGTAACAGTATGAGTTGCTTAAAACTTTATAACTGAGGAGTGTATTGCCTCAAAGAACCCTCAAAGGCCTAAAAGATGTTTGGCTTGTTTTAAATCATGGATGCTGAGAGAGTCAATGATTGTTTCTTGATATTGTCAGAGTGGTCTCAGTTTATCTAATAATTTTCAGGAATTTAAGTAGCGCTGTGGGGAAATGACACAGTCTTCTTTTGTGACCTTTTTTGCAAGTATTAGTATGTCCCAAAAGTGTATATCAAATGAACCTCTTTGAAAGGGGATATCATCAATACAATGTCATACCTGTGTTCCTTTATAGAGTTAAATGTGGTTGAGAACTTGCCTGCAAAAACTGTGTGTGATGGCAGGGCTGTTGCAGTACTCCTGTGCAGTCGGGTAAAGGTTATTTCTCTCTTTAGAGGTGAAGGCAAATTGCAGCTGAGAGGCTGTTGAAATAGGAACTGACTAGAGTATATTAGCTAAATTTATGACTCCAAGGTATTTACCAATTACTGAATGGATGGAGTCAGTAATTTTAACAATACTGAGTATGTTGCCTTAATGAATGAACAGGACATTAAGGTTGGGGTAATACAACATTAGGTGTCATCAGATTGAAAAACAGGCAGATTGGGCTGTTAAATAGAGAAGCAATGCAAATAATTACCCCTTCTCTCAATAGATGTTGCATAATGGTTTTTAATCCTTGATGGCTCTGTTTTAATTTACATTGGTATGTATTAACTATTTTAACTGGGGAGGAAAATGACCATGGAGTCTCATTTTCTCAAGCCATTTATAAATACCAGAAATGTAATTCATTGTAATTTATTATTTACTTTGTAAGAGCCTCAATGCCTACTATGGGCTATCTTAGGTCAATGGGCACTGTGGCAGCAGGGAATTTTGCCAAGGCAATAACCCTATGGTTAAGGTGAGGCATATCTTTTTGTCCACTATTTTATATTTAGGAATTTCTGTAAGGTTATAGGGAAAATTATATCTAAATGCAGTGAGATCCCAGGTTGAACTGTAATTGAGCTCCAGTATTGATTATGGGCATGAAGGTTTGCCAGTTGATGCATTTCAGCAGATGTTAAGGCTACTTCTGGATCAATATTGTAGAGGCACAAAAGCCTATCATCACTCTTTCGGTTTTTATTGTACAATATGTTTAGTAAATGTTGGATTTGCAATTGTGTTGAATTGTAGACCTGTATTTTAAATTGCTTTCTCTTCTACATCAGGTTTTTTCTATTTATTTATTTATTTATTTTTGTTTTGTTGTTTATGAATGTATAAATAGCATAGATTTTAGAGTCAGACAGACCTGAATTCACACCCCTAATCTGCTATTATTTATTCTTTGCCCTCGGGAAAATATACTTAAACTTTCCAGTTTCCTCCACTATGTAAAATAGAAACCTCATAGAACTGTTGGGGAGAAGAGGCCAAAGTGTGAATTCATGTGAACAGTGTGGCATGGTTCTTGGCATATGGTAGGTATTATTCATGCTAGTTTTGTTCTGTTTTCTTCAGTCATTCTGTGACTTCAATTCATTTCTGAATGGAAACTCTGGCACTAGTAAGGGTTTCCTGTGCAGCCAATTTCTGATTATTCACAAGTGACTTCTCCTCCTTGGGGATAAAGTGATGCCCCAGGATTTTCCCAGCTCTCATTTTAGCTGGCCAGCATTGTTCATCTTAGGGTAAGCCATGAGTCAAGCTAACTTATGTAATCACATGTTAAAATTGGATTATTCAAGGTTGCTTTCTCCATTATGTGCCCTTACACCATAAAAAATATATTTGAACATTTCTATTTAATCCCCGTGATTCAATTATTTTCAGCTATGCATTGTAGGATACTTATTGTGTATATATTTATCACTCTATTCATTCTTTCAATAAATGTGTATTGGGCACATTGTAGTGGGTCATAGTGACCCACTAGGCTTCATGATAGGATATGATGTAAAGATAAGATGACAAGTGACTTTATATAATTCCTAGAGGCCCGGTGCATGAAATTCATGCATGGATGGGGTCCTCAGCCCGGCCTGCACTGTCTTTAATCCGGGACCTCTCAGGGGATGTCCAACTGCCTCTCACAATCCAGGACCACTGGCTCCTAACCGCTGGCTTGCCTGCCTGCCTGATGGCCTATAACCCCTCTGCATGCCTGCCTGATCACCCCTAACCACCTCTGCCTGCCTGATTGCCCCAACTGCTCCCCTGCTGGCCTGATTGCCCCTAACTGCCTCTGCCTTGCCCCACACCCGGTACCTGGGCTTCCCTCCCTCAGGACAGCCACAGGCACCAAGGACCCAGGCTGGCTTCGCCCAGGCCGGCCACGGCTGCAGGGGACCGTGGGCAGATGGCTTCTGCCCGGGCCACAGCCACAGGTGCCCAGGACTGCCGGGCGGGTGGCTTGTCCCTCTCCCAGGCCGCAGCCTGGCTGGTCCCCATTTCTCTCTCACAAGCTCATTTGTGCCTGACTGGTCCCCATTCCTCTCAGGAGCTCATTTGTGCCTGGCTGGTCCCCATTCCTCTCTCCCCAGTGTTGAGTGTCTGAACCATTATGGCATAATGGCATGACAACCATTTGCATATTTGCTCTTTATTATATAGGATTATATAGGATGCTTTTCTGATTGTTCTCTTCTTTGTGGTATTTATCTATTCAACTAACAGTGTTTTCTGCTAGTTGTACTAGTAAATAAACTACTTATATCCACATCCTTGATTCGGGGTCTGCTTCAGGGAAAAGTCAAATTAAGATAATTTAGGTTTATTTTGTTGTGGAGTTAGGAAAGAATCAAGGTGTTATAGTTACTTGCATCTTTCAAGAACTGTGAAAATTCTTGGTTTTCACTTAATTCTGAGTTAATAAGTTGAACTGGTTCTATTTCATGGTTATTGGAATAAGACGCAAGACATGCCACTTGTGCATCAGAGGCAAAGAACCTCATTACTTACAGCATAACAGGCAGTATCAGCTTCCTGTTTATGTCAGTTCTCTTTGCCAGGCCCTAGGAGGGAGATACAGAGGGACCAATATGACTGCTGGATACATAACAGAATTATGTTATGACTTAGAAATACTAAATTTGGGGGCTTCCCTGTTTTTATCATGAGTAACAAGCAAGTCTGCTTTTAGCTTGCATCCATCATTTCAAATGCAACCCTACGAAATGGTCCAAGTATAGAGAAGTCAGTCTCACATTTTTTTATATACCCAGCAAGAATTCACAGGACACTCCCGAGCCAAATAATTTATCTCAATGGTGCCCTGGTTTATATTCGTTTTACTTATATGCCCTTTTATCCACTAGCTTGAATAAGCAGTTAGTCATTATTTTTACTCTAACATAGAGCATGTCTTTGTGTTCTGGCCTAACTCCTACAAGACAACAAGATCTAAATGCTTTAATACTTTCCTTATCTTGTAGTCACTAGTACTCAACTAGAGAGAATGCAATGTAGGAAGCCCAAGAAAAAAAGCATAAATAAAGAATAATGGAATCGCATAGGACCAACATCTCAGTTTTCACAAGTGCCATTTGAGCTCTCATGCCAAATGATTAGTTTTCCAATGAAAGAGAAGATGGATCACAAATAGAGGGGGAGCCATAGTTAAAGGTATTAAGATGTGGAAGCATCATGGTGTATCCAGGGATGGTCAGTAGGGCAGTAGGAAGCTTAAAGGAAGGAAAGATGTGATTAAAGTAAGGTTGACAAAACAGCAGATTATGAGGGGTATTGAACTCATTTAAAGTGTAATTAATAAATGTAATTGCACTTCTACTATAAGCTGCTCCAATAATATAAGCTACTCTCCCAGGGTCTCCATTTGCTATTCTTCCCTCATCACTCCTCTCCTCAAGTATGTAATTCAGGTAACAGTCAGGGCCTCAAATCAGGTAAAATGAAATCTATAATCCCTTCTCTCCTGCTATCCAGAGGATTCTATTGTAGGTGTCAGGTAAAGGCCTCTGTTGAGATTGCCACCATCATCAAACATTTTAGCAGTACAGTGCAATACATATGGGAATCTATGGCAATGGCATTTGCAGAAGCTATTATATTAGTTTTTGAATTCAAATTAAGTTATTCAATGTCACAGGTGAGACTTCATAGCCATGTGATCTTGGACAAGCTACATAACATAAGGACTCAGTTTCCATGTCTGTAAAATGGATATGATGGTGTTACATGCTTCATACAAAATGTTCTCATGATTGAATAAGGTAAACCATGTACAGTGTGTGGTGTAAGCCTGGCACATTATTTTCATCATTATTTCTGATGCAAATTGTTATAATCATCAGGTTTATATTATTATCACAGATGGTTGGAAGGTGGCAGAGTTTAATAAAACAGCACATCTAAAATCAATCTATTAGATTTGTCTCCTGTTAAAGAATTTACAAAGAATTTTCCAAGTAGAAGCTAATCATAATGTTTAAAAGTTTTAACATCCTTATTAAAACTGAAATCTGCTACTACATCAAAACCTGACTGTGGTTCCTAAAGACTGGCTACACATTTTCAAATACTTTCTGAGAGACGGAACTGTGGTTTATTTTTTAGAAAATCCCCACACATTTATAAGCAAGGCACAATGCATTATCTTTATATAAATTATTTTCCCATATCATGGTGGGTTGCAAGAATTAATGTAGTTGCAAAACACTTTTAAGCAACTAACAATAGTTTAAATTGGAGGAAAATATTTACAGAATTTAATAGTACAAACATGAAACATAGAACACATGGTTCAATACCTGATGTTATTCCAGTGTTTTTTATAATTAGAAATGAAAAAGATAAGTATATGTAACACTGTACCACAAGTGCCTGTAATACTCCTCTTGGCCAAGCCCCAACCCAGAAGCCACAAACTATACCCTGTTGGAGAAATCCAGGGCTTTCCCACTGGCATGGCCGCTGACACAAGTCACAAACAATGCTTGTGCCAACAATGACATAACTTGCTTGGTAGCTATAGTAATCTTGCTCCTTCCTCTCTGGGGCCCACTCACTCATTGCTCTTTTATCTTGTTTCATTCTTGCCTGTTCACTTTATCCCCTTCCATTAAGCCCTGGTACCCACACTCTTCACCACTCAGCTTACTCCATGCAGGTTGGCTTTAAAACTGAGCACATGGCCACGGATTTTCTTCTAGCACTCACCTCTAATGCGACCCTGCCTCCTCCAAGTTCATTTCTGAACCCTTCTGCTGCATCTGCCTTTCTTTGCATTTGGCATAAATGTAATATAATTATTCAGGATGACCTTCTCATCCAACCCTCTCACTTTGCAGATGATGAAATGATCTCACTTCAGTTACTTTTAGATTAGAATATTTCACGTAGGATTTTTTGCAGAAATATTTATCAATCCCTTCAAATATTAGGGTAAATTCTGGAAGGTTCCCACAGTGACTGGTCTTCCTCTCTGTATTATACTGATTCCTAATAGCTCTATGTAGAGGATAAGATTTCTATATTGTTCCCTGAAAGGAACTGGCTTTTTATTGATGTCAGTGGATAAGAAGAGAGAATCTATTGTCTGAAAGTAGATATACAACATATTTTAAAATGTATTTAAATTCTTTATACAAGGTTTTAACTCAGATCATAAATCATCTTTATTAATTCATTCTGGAATTTATTTCCTCTTTACTTAGTTTCCCTGAAATTTACCACATTTTTTATTTATACAGTACTTTAAGGGGTTTAAAGTATATTACCCCATATTCTACTCATAACAATGGATAATGTTGGGTGAGAAAATATACTACTCTATTTTATAAATGAATAAACCATGGATCATTTCTAGTTTTGTAGATTAGACCATTGAAAGAAGAAAAATAAATTGTGAAAATACCAAGATCACTGGTGAAAAATGGAATGTTTATATACCTGAGATCCCCAAATTCCATAGTTTTATCTCCCCAAAGGGCACATATTTTAAAATACTCACACATGGTAAAAATATCCAAGGTACTGTCTCATAATATGTCATCCTATGAGTGAGCCAAAATCAAGTCTTTAGGCATTTTAGAAACTAAATCCTCTAATGGAGCGCATTTCACAGTGAAGTCTCTGCCTGTCTCACATTGGCTGCAAGGTTCCAGTGTCTATATTTGTCTTTTGAATATGTTTGGATAGATGCTGAGAACAAACTTACTTGGAATTTTAACCATTTTTTTTGTCTAAATAACTATATCAGTAAAGTATAGAATGAATAATTGATTTTAAAAAACAGCTGTCAAGGTATTTAAAAGTCTATGAGAAAAATATCATTTAATGTTCACCCTGGGCAGAGAAAATTTGAAAAAAAGAAGACTAATGCCATGTCATTTTTTTTCCCCTCCAACCAATTTCCTGGTGTTCATTTGGAAACCTTGGCATAAGATCATGTTGAGGAAAATCAAAAATGAAGCCTTTCACGACTTCAGTGGCATGCATCCATCTTAAACATGAGGACCTTTCCACGCGCTTACCATTCTGTCTGTGTCAGGCACACTAATCCTCCCTGCTTTGTCTAGAATATGACAACTTCCTCTTCTACTTTGAAAGAACTTCACTCAAAATACTCTATCAACTCTCTCTCTGTCCTTCTAAGACTGCTTCTTTCATGTCATTTCAAGGACTTCTGTAAAAGCAGTTTTTTCTTTTACTGTTTAAAATGTCAAGTTTTACTACTTAAAAAATATATATGCTACTATACCTCCATAAACCACCCGCCGGGCCTAGTGATTGAGTATGAGTTGGCTTCTTCTTTAGGAAAGATGCCATATTTTTCCAACACTACCTCTACCCTGTAGCAAGTGGCCTCCAAGTCCTTATTTAACAGATCTGTTCTGCTGAAAAAACAAAATGCTTAACATAAAAATTAGGTAAAATGGTTGATTATCTTGATGTTTTTTAATCAACTATTGCTTTATACTAATCTTTGCTCTCTGCAATGTCAATAAAAATTATTTTATTCAGAGTAATGTATAATGCAGATGGTCACAGTTACTAATTATATCAAATAAATTATGTGGCAATTATTTATTAATCCAATAGTAGAACTAGCAACAACATAAATCAGCAAAATTTTAGCTTTGATGTTCTTATATACATAGGAACTGAGTCTACTTCAAGTGTTTTAAAAGCCTGATTTATATCTTCCTGGTTGGCTGTAATACATTGGTACTTTTTCCAGTACTCCAGAGGAAGCAAGATATTTCAATTCTTTAGCTAACTCTGCAGCAAAATATCTTTGTGACTCTAGGCCTGGGTGGCTCACTTTTGATCTACAAGCTGAAGAGTCTGAATGATGACAGATAGATGATAGATGATATAGATAGATAGATAGATAGATAGATAGATAGATGATAGATAGATGATAGATAATGATAGATGATAGATGATAGATAGATAGATAGATAGATAGATGATGATGATAGATAGATAGATAGATAGATAGATAGATAGATAGATAGATGATAGATAGATAGATAGATAGATAGATAGATAGATAGATAGATAGATGAAAGATAGATAGAAGATAGATGATAGGTAGATAAATGTAAAGGTAGAGACATTTATATAGGTATATATATGTAGATGTAGATATAGATGTAGATGTAGACATCAACCTAAATATCGTGACCTATGCCCTCGCAGGTTTGGCTCAGTGGATACAGTGTCGGCCTGCAGACCAAAGGGTCCCGAGTTCAATCCTGGTCAAGAGCACCTACCTTGGTTGCAGGTTTCTCCCCAGCCTAGGCCCTGGTCCGGACTCCTGCAGGAGCCAACCAATGGATGTGTTTCTCTCACATCTTTCCCTCTCTAATCCACTGTCTCTAAAAGATCAATGGATAAATATCATGGGGTGAGGATTAACAACAACAAAAAACAAACAAACAAACAAATAAAGTGATCTATGGGTGTCTAGATTTAGATAGACTAGCATGAAGCCTCTTTCACTATGCTGTCCTATCCTGCTTAACTCCTAAATTTATGAAAACTGCCTGGTTCCTGGAAGTCTGTGAGTTCCCACCCTTTATCTTAAGAAATGTGTAGCAGCCGTAAGATTTTGCTTCACAGCCAAAGGTCTTTCCATGCTTGGGGTAAGTCAAAGCCACTTGTCAGATGTGCTCATACAGCTCTTACTGAAGCATGGAGTCAACAAAGCATAGCAAATACTTGGCAAAGGATTGAGCCTATGCAATCTTCTGCAAATCTTATTAAGAAAGGTGTCCTATTACAAGTCACAGATGAGAATCTGTAAGTTAATCTTGAGAAACCTTCTTTCCAGCTTTAATGGCAGTTTTCTCAACTTTATTTAAATTTAAAGTTTATTTGCTTATGTTATGTAAATGGAGACTAACATGTTGGTAGAAAAAGCAAGCCATTTCCTGAAAGATCAATTGATTCATAGAGCAGTAAATGTACTGAAACACACACAAGTACACAAAGGCACAGTGTACATACACACATACATGCTATTTCAAATTTATTTATTAACGATTATTTTAATAGACCACAGTGCTACACAGATATAATTTTTTCACTACTCTTTCCCCCCCCCAGATATATAGTTTAAAATATATTCAATTCACCTAAGAAGTGATAAAGGTCAAACCAGGGTTAAACTATTCCACCTTTAATTGGTAGGTCAGTAACTCAAATTCACATTTTTATTGAACTAGTAACCATTATATTCCCTAAATAGTAGTACTGAGTGACAATAATATGTACTTTCCACAATAAAAGGGGAAATAAAAACTGTAAAAGCAATACATGTATATGATAGATAGTGTGTTTGATATATATGTTTGATGTATATTGACTAGAGTGGCAGTTTACATTAGTAGTTGTAGATTTATCTGCCATGTATGCTGTATTCCTTCATGTTGATATACATTTGATTGGTGTTTACTTGTTCTGTGCACAAATGGTTTTGGCTCATAAGAAGGTCCCTAGTTTCTAAACTATTTTCCCCCGGGCTGAAATAATTGGTTGCAAACATAGTATAAAATGTGAGACCCTTAGAGCTTAGGACCTGCCTAGATTACCCAGTGCATTTTACATAGCTGACTAATGTTGAACCTGAGGAGAAAAACAATAAAACAACTAGACAGAAACTATAAATAAATGGTGTTTTATAAGCTTCCATTAAAGAAAATATTCCAGAACTCTCAAATTAATTTTGGTTGTTCTTATAAAAAAATCAAAGTTTCTTTGAGTCAGAGAAATTAAATGTAAAGACAATTGATTGAGAGGAGCACTTATTTTCACACTTTATGGATTGAATACCTACTATTTACCATTCACTAATCTAGACATTAAATATAAAGAAAAACAAAGCAGGACCACCCCCCCCCCAAAAAAAAACCCCAAAAACCCAAACCCTGCCTTATTTGGAGTTCATATTTTGGTGGAGGTGAGGTAAAGGAATTAAATTATGTACATTTTGTTTATAAAGATATAAACTGTAAGCAAATATTGTTACTCAGTAGTGTGTTACTTACATAGAGTGATGGGGAAATCATCACAGAATCAAAAGCCCTGAGTATTCGTCTAGAGTCTGAAACAAGCAAGAGACTTCATAGGTTATGGACATTTTATAGCTCCAGGTTCACCTGAGGTCACCTGTGAATCCCAATAGGCACCAGTCCTCCTCACAATATGTCTCTAAATCTCAAAGGTGCTCCAAAGGCATTATAGTATTTTGTAAAATTGTATCAAGCTCTACACAAATTAAGGCAGTGTCATTATTTGGGAACTTCGGTGTGAGGACAGAAGTGAACTGCATGCAGCATAGTAAACAAAACCCAGACAGCATTCCTGGATCTTAGCGAGTGCGGGAGACTGGCCAGCAAATGGACATAATTTACATGAGTGTCATGAATGAAGACTGCAAGAGGACATGTGCATGCCTGGCTTTGCCCTATCAGATCCACCCCCAGCCTGCAATATTCTAGGGAGCTCCCCTCAGTCAGTCCAGTGATTTAAGGGGGCTATTTGCTAGGTGGTGAGTGGTAGTAATGCACAGAAAACTGGGGTGGAACAGCCATGCAAGTGGGATGAAAAGAAAGCACTCTCCCATCCTGCTCTAACAATCACCAAGGCTAACATTACAACCAGCTGAAGGTGAGGGATGACTCATGTTTCAGGACTCACACTTTTATTTTCTCTTTAAATTTGCTCTCCATGTTCATTTTAAACAGACTGCATCTGCTTTTAAAATTTTGGCATTGAGTCTGAAGTTAGAATGAGAACTACAGAGAGTATTTTTTCTTAGATTCTATGGTTTCCGTATCAGTGGTTTTCATATTAATGTAGGTTTAAAATCAACTGTTGATCTTGGAAAATATTGGGATCCCTGGGCCCTGGCACAAATATTCTGATTCAGTAAATTTGGCATGAGTTCCAGATCTGAATATTACATAATACCTACCCATCTCCCCATTCTAATTCAGTTGACCTTAAGAGTACATTTTGAAAAATGTTTTTCTCTAAGGATAATGGACAACGCTAGAAATAATTTAATTTTAAAGGTTGCAAATACTTTTTACATAAAATCTTGATTTAGATATTTTTGTAAAATTTATTACAGACAAGCTAACTGTGATAGGAAGTAAAATGAATTCACATAGACCTGTCTAAATCCTGCTGAGCTGCCATTTTAAATATGTGTTTTTTTTATTGTTTAAAGTATTACAAATAGTAGTACATATGTCTCCTTTTTCCCCCAATTTACTTCCCCCAGCATCCCCTACCCCCCACCCCCGGGCACATGCCCTCACCTCTATAGGGTCTGTGTCCATTGGTTATGCTTATATGCATGCATACAAGTCCTTTGATCTTTTACCATCCCCCACCCTCCCCTACCTTCCCGCTGAAGTTTGACAGTCTGTTTGATGCTTCTTTGTCTCTATTTTTGCTCATCAGTTTATGTTGTTCATTATATTCCACAAATGAGTGAGATCATGTGATATTTATCTTTCTCTGACTGGCTTATTTCGCTTAGCATAATACTCTCCAGTCCATCCATGCTGTTGCAAATGGTAAGAATTCCGTCTTTTTTACAGCAGCCTAGTATTCCATTGTGTAGATGTAACACAGGTTTTTAATCCACTCATCTGCTGATGGGCACTTAGGCTGTTTCCAAATCTTAGCCATTGTAAATTGTGCTGCTATGAAGATAAGGGTGCATGTATCCTTTCTGATTGGTGTTTCTGGTTTCTTGGGATATATTCCTAGAAGTGGGATTACTGGGTAAAATGGAAGTTCCATTTTTTGAGGAAACACCATACTGTTTTTATTCCAATTTGTTCTTTTTGCTTTCCTTGAGAAAATTTTTCCCACAACCTAAAAAAAAAAAAAAATCAGGAAAATGATGAGAAATAGTCATCTTTTTGGCTTTTACCCCCAAATAGAATATATTTCCTATAATAACCTTAATGGATGTTTGTCAGAAAATAACAAGTAAAATAAAATTGATAAGAGAAGGAAAAAATGTATGAATAAAGCAAGCTCAGGATCCTGGAAGATTCCATATTTGACTTAGGAACTCTCACTAAAAGCCCTTTGTATTTGAGAACTTGTGTTTGATAGAGGTGGGAGGAAGGAGAGAGAGAGAGGACGTAACTGATTGTGTGTGTGTGTGTGAGCACACGAAGCAGCATGCAGAACACATACACGCCTGTAATACCACAAAACAATAAACTAATCTGTCTATGGTTTTGTTTTTGTGTTAAACATGCTGCTGATACTTTTAAGAATGCATACTTCAAAGACAGCATGTGAAAATATATTTTTCTTTTGAAATTTAAAATAAAAAGGGAGGAGAGGGAAAGGATGGTTTTGATTAAGGTTTTCAATTGTCTTATATATGTCAAGAACTTCCCTTTCTCTTCCTAAATTTTAAAAGGTTTAGAAACTTTTGATGGGGTTTTATTTTCCTCTTGGTATTTTCTTGGCTATTCTCTTGGGTTCTGAGAGTCATTACTCAATTAAATGAATTTGGGGCAACTCCAAAGTTGAAAATAAATAGCAAAGGCTTAGGAAATAGGATGTATGCAGAATGGTAATAGAAACAAGAATAATTTTTGCTTTGGAAGACATGAATAAAAGGTACAACTCTTTCAGCAATATCAAGGGCAATTATGTTGAGCACTTGTCCAGGTGTTCATCTTTGTTGAGGGCAGAATGAGAGGTAATGGATCACATTGGATTATTTACTTTGAAATAAGAAATAAATTCCTGAGACTGAAAATCAAAATTCATTGCAGTTTTTGTTGTTGTGTTTTTGTTTTGTATTTTTTAAATGATTTAAGGAACCTTGTAAGTTATTACAATAACATTTTCAAATGGGAGCTCCTTCATCTCAGCTGGTTTAGAGATGTTTCTGAATGAGAGAAAAAGTTTTGTAAGAAGACTCTTAGAATACTCTAAACTTATCATTCTGCAAATTAAAAATTCAAGTGAATATTTTCTTTAGATAGTCTTACACTATCTCAATGTTTTCCCTGAATTAAACATAGATTTATCTTTCATGTCCCTCTTCTCTTTTTACTCCTCATTTCATTCATTCCCAATTATTTTTCTCATTATAGTGGTAAAAATGGTGTGACAAAGAGGAAATGTTTTAGATATAATTCTTCCCACATAACTAAAAAAGCAGTGTTTGAAAATGTTCTGAGATCATAAATTAAAACCTCTTAGGATTAGTTTCATGGGAAAAAAATCCTTAAGAGTAGTAGAAATTCTAAAATGTAGTGGGGGGGGGCAGTTGGAGGATAAGGACACATATGTAATACCTTAATCAATAAAGAACAAAAAGGTGAAAGGATTAAGCAAAATAAAACAAACAAACAAAAAACAAAACAAAAATAGTCTATAAATGCAAAATGCCACTTTAATCATAATGGGAAATTTTGATTGCTCACTTGATTACTTTAAGAAATGCCAACTGTATCTTTCAGTTGTTATATTCTGTAGAGGTACAATGCAATGTAAGGTACAAAGAAAAGATGATATCAAAAAAGTATAATGTATTGTCTGTGCCCATGGATTATGCATATATGCATATAAGTTCTTGGTTAATTCCCCACCCGACTCCCTTCCTTCTGAGATTCCTTAGTCTGTTCCATGCTTTCATGTCTCTGGGTCTATTTTGTTTGTCAGTTTATTTTGCTCATTAGATTCCACATATAAGTGAGATCATGTGATACCTGTTTTTCTCTGACTAGTTTATTTTGCTTAGCATAATACTCTCCAAGTCCCTCCATGCTATCTCAAAGGGTAAGAGATCCATCTTTTTAACAGCTGCATAGTATTCCCCTGTATAAATGTATCACAGCTTTTTTATGCACTCATATACTGGTGGGCACTTGGGCTGATTCCATATCTTAGCTATTGTAAATAGTGCAGACAGTGTATGCATGCATATATTATTTCTGATTGGAGTTTCAGGTTCTTAGGATCTAAGGCCTGGGGTGAAGAGACTCAAATGGGGAAAACAAAGGGACATCTATAATACTTTCAACAATAAAGATAAATTAAAAAAACATATAATATATCAAAGGCATATTGGATATGAGGTAGCGATTTTGCTTTCTAAAACAAACCCTATATTGTATTCTAAAGATAATAATTAACTTTCCATCCATATAATATTCTACAACTTACATTTTTAAAATTTAATTTTATCCCAAAATACTTTTCAAAATTTCATTTTTTTCTGTCAGTAAAAATGTAGAGATTACTCTTGCTATAACAAAGAAAAATATGTATATCTTATATTCTACTTCTCCAGCCTAATAAATAAAAATGATTTAAAATTAAATAAAAATAGTGCTTGGCAACTGTTTCACTCTATTTAGCCTATTTTATTTTATAAAAAGAGTCATGATTTGGGGGAGGTGGTATAATGTTCCTAAATTCACATGTTTCTCTTTTTGCCAAATGATTGTTTTCCTGGCTTTTTTTATAGCCAGAAGTGGCCATGTGACAAGCTTCTGGCCATTAAGACACAGGAGAAACATTCTGAGAGTTTTCCAAAATAAGCATTGCCTCTTTCTCTTTCTTTGTGCCTTAAACCTGCATGTGGACCTAGAATTGAAGCAGCCATATTTTGACCATGAGGCAAAAAAAAAAAAAAAAAATCATTAAAAAAATTTTTTTAAAGCTCTGCAAAGCAGCATATAAAGAAAGAGTTTAGTGATGATGAAAATCTGTAAACTAACTCTAGAACATTTATATCTAAGTTTCTGGTTAGGAAAATAATAAATGTTTTTATGATTTAAGCCACTTTAACAGAAAGTTCAGTTACTTGCAGCTCAACACATTGCTTAGTGGTGTATTCCCAAGTGAGTTTTCAAATTTAATGTTAGTGACAAGGAGAGGATATGTGACCCAAAATGTCAACCTATAAATGATATTCAATTGGAAAAACGAATACCATTTATTTTTTTCTACCTTTCAAAAGTTATCTCACAATTTCTTGGTTATAGAAAAGTATTTATTTTTAAATGAGACCACATTCTATTCCTGTTTGCTTATACCAAGAACATTTTATATTTCTAAGATATTCATTTACATAAGTCTAAATGTCCAGTATTTATATCTGGAAATCACTGCATAAAACTTTATCAAAGGACTAACAGGTAAAACACTTTAAAAAAATATATTCTTAACAGAAACTTTTGGATGAAAATTAATATTTGTGATTATTGTGATTGCTGAAGTATTACTGAGTTATTTAAAATAATTAAACTCCTTTTCAACAACTATTTATTTTATTCACATTGAAGATAAATATTTGCATATCAAAAGAATATAAACGTAATTTCTGCTCAGGAAAAAAACTATATTCAAAGTGTTTCAGTATGTCCTTATAATAAAAACGAAGAAATTAAAAATGAAAAAATAAAAAATAAAGAAATATTTGCATTTGTTCCCCAGCACCCCTGCTATATATATATATATATATATATATATATATATGTATATATATATATATATATATATATATATAAAACAAATGCAAATATCTCTATGTTTATATATAAATGTTTGCACACATTAATATTCCAATACACACTGGAATATATTTAATACTAGGATGTTTATATAATTTTAGATACAGTATACTTGCTATGCACTGGAATATACTTGATATTAGTATATTTATATAATTTTAGATAAAGCATACTTGCTGAATTTTGAGATCTTGTAAAGGAGATTCTTTATTACCATAGTGACTTTGAAGATATGGAAATAAATATTTAGGAATTATTAAAATTTTAATTCAATATATTCTGAATTTAGGCTATCTGAAGAAATACTTTGTATTGTACTTAATGAAAAGAGTTAAAAAGTTTTCCATTGTTTTAAAATTTACCAGAAAGATTTTTAAAGAAGTTATTTTCCCCCTTTTAATTAAGTGAAATCAGAATAAGAATTCATGGTTTTTATTTTTATTATTTTGTGAAGCTATCTGAATGTGACACCGAACATTTAAACTTTTATAATGCAAATAAATTGGATTTAAATGAATTTATAAAAACTGTGGAATGCCACAATTTAACATATTTTGATATAAATATTATTATAGTTAAGCCTCTACTATGCATTATATGGGGTTATAGAACAAAATAAATAAAGATAACAAACTGTTTGGTTTTCACAAACTTTTTTTTCATAGTTATTGAGTAGTGTGGTAAATTAATAAAAGAGAAAATAGCTCAGCCAGCATGGCTCATTGGTTGAGTATTGACCTATAAATCAGGAGGTCACGGTTTGATTCCCAATCAGGGCATATGCCTGGGTGTGGGCTCAATCCCCAGTGTGGGGTGTGCAGGAGGCAGCCTATAAATGATTCTCTCTCATCATTGATGTTTCTATCTCTCTCTCCCTCTCCCTTCCTCTCTGAAATCAATAAAAATATATATGTATTTTAAAAGTGAAAATAAATTTATGTCTTTTCAACAGGAGATGAGAAAGGTAGTTGTATAATTAAAAAAATAACTATTATATACATTATTGAGAAAATATACATTTTCTTTGTGAAGAATAAATCATTTAAAAAAAGATTAAGAATGCTTAAGATAAGTATTGATTAAATAATAAATTTGGAGACTTGGAAATAAAGTGAATTTGTAAATTACTGCATATAATCTGATTTTCTCTTGTAGGTACAGAAAGTCTGTGAGAAAATTTTTTTCTAAATTTATTATGTCTTGCAAATTTATTTTATAAATTCTATTTCATGGTCACTAACTCAATAATATTTGACACTATCATAGTACCTATTATAGATTCAGGTTGAAAAATTCTAAATTCTTTATGGGAAATGTCTCAAGTGGAACTGTAAACTGTTAAGAGACTTTCATTTATTTCTTCTGAACTTATTTTATTAAACCATATTCTATCTAATAATAGAGAAACATGGTAATTAGCCATACCTTTGCTACCCTTCCCATTGGCTAATCAGGGCAATATGCAAATTAACTGCCAACCAAGATGGCGGCCAGCAGCCAGGCATCTTGAAGCTAACAGGAGGCTTGCTTTCTTCAGTGATGGAGAAAGCCAACGTTCCCCGCCTGTGGCTGCCGGCCTCTGAGCTTGCAGTTTGAAACATTGTTATAAATATAGAAGCTAAACAAAACCCCAGAAACCTGATTTCAGCCAGCCGGGATCTCAGAGCTGGAGTTGAAACAGTGTTTCAATTATAGAACCCAAACAAACCAGATACCTGCTTTCAGCAGCCGAGGCCTCAGAGCTGGAGCCAAGCCTCAGAGCTAAAGCTGGCCCATAATAAAAAAGAAAAAGAAAAAAGGACAGGTTGGAGCTTCAGTCACCCGCCAGCCTGAAAACAGCCCTCAGCCCCTCACCCAGACTGGCCAGGCACCCCAGTGGGGACCCCCACCCTGAAGGGGGTGGGACCAGATGCAAACAGCCATCATCCCCTAATCCAGGCTGGCCCAGGCACCTAAGCAGGACCCCCACCCTGATTCAGGACACCCTTCAGGGCAAACCAGCCGGCCCCCACCCGTTCACCAGGCCTCCATCCTATATAGTAAAAGGGTAATATACCTCCCAGCACCAGGATCAGCGTGACAGGGGGCAGCGCCCAAACCCCCTGATCTCCCTGCGGCTCTGTGTGTGACAGGGGGGCGGGGCCACAACCTCCCTATCTGCCCTGCTCTGTTCGTTACAGGGGAAGTTGCCCCAACCCCCTGATCAGCCCTGCTCTGTGCCTGATAGGGGGGAGCTCCCCAACCCCCTGATCGCCCTGCGGATCTGTGTGTGATAGGGTGCGGCACCCCAACCCCCTGATCGGCCCGGCTCTGTGTGTGACAGGGTGTAGCACCCCAACCCCCCCCCCCATGGGCCCTGCTCTGTGTGTGACGGGGTAGAGCCATAACCTCCCCATCAGCCCTGCCCTGAGTGTGACAGTTGCGGCGCCCCAACCCCCTGATAGGTCCTGCTCTGTGGGTGATAGAGGGCAGGGCCCCAACCCCCTGATCCGCCCTGCTCTGTGTGTGACAGGGGGCGGTGCCCCAACTCCTCTATTGGCCCTACTCTGTGCGTGACAGGGGGGAGCTCCCCAACTCCCTGATGGGCCCTGCTCTGTGAGTGACAGGGGGGAGCTCCCCAACCCCCTGATCGAACCTGCTCTGTGCGTGACAGGGGTGGTGCCACAACCTCCCCATCGACCCTGCCTTGAGTGTGACAGGGGGCGGTGCCCAACCCCCCCAATTGGCTCTACCCTGAGCGTGACTAGGGGTGG
>NW_005871123.1:2139335-2191657 GCF_000147115.1 Myotis lucifugus | reverse complement strand
ATAATGCACATGGCTGGCTATCAGTCCAGATATAGGGACTATGTATTTTTGTCTGCCAAAAGCATCTCCTCTGGCTGAAAAAGGCTTTCCCCTCAACCATTTAAGCAATCGTATCCTATATAATCTATCTATACTAATAAAAGGGTAATATGCCACTTAGACCAGGTTGACCAGCCAACTTCAGGATGTCTGACTTCCTTCAGGACAAAGGAAGGAAGGTGGTGGGGGCTGAGGCAGAGGCAGTTAGGGGCAATCAGGCTGGCAGGGGAGGGCAGTTGGGGGCGACATCAGGCTGGCAGGGGAGGGCAGTTGGGGGCGACATCAGGCTGGCAGGGGAGGGCAGTTGGGGGTGACCAGGCCTGCAGGGGAGGGCAGTGGGGGGCAAGATCAGGCCGGCAGAGGAGGGCAGTTAGGGGCGATCAGGCCGGGGTAGGGGAGAGCAGTTATGAGCGATCAGGCAGGCAGGTAGAGCGGTTAGGGGCAATCAGGCAGGCAGGCAGAGGCAGTTAGGGACAATCAGGAAGGCAGGCAGGTGAGTGGTTAGGAGCCAGCGGTCCCAGATTGTGAGAGGGATAACCCACTGCTGGTTTAGGCCCAATCCCTGGGATTGGGCCTAAACCAGCAGTCAGACATCCCACAAGGGGTCCTGATTGGAGAGGGTGCAGGCTGGGCTGAGGGACGCCCCCCCCCCCCCCCCCCCCCGTGCACAAATTTTTTGCACTGGGTCACTAGTATAATATATATGCAATAAAGTTGATCATTAATTATTTTAACTTTTAGTTGCAAGATCTGAACGAAACAAATAGTTCCTATCTTTTCTCTACCCTATAATATCCTATTTAGGAGGGGGTGGATTAGGAAAGGATTTACTTAATCAAACCAGGTATTTGTGTACAAATCTTTCAAGAACAATCAGAAATTTGATCAGATAAAAATAAGTCTCAGTTGACATTGATAGGAATGAGTATGCAGTGAAAACAAGTCCTTAATCATTTTCACTGTGGAATAATTTTTAAAAAGAGAGAGACATATACTTTATTATCAAATGAACAGAGGGGAACATTAGGCCTTCATGATAGGAAGTTACATGGCAGTGTTTCTTAGAATTTTTCTTATCAAACCAATTTTCACACATGGAACAAAGAAACCAATGCTTTTCCTCTCATCTTTTTCTTGTCCTTACTGGTTTTAATATTTTATGTCTGACACGCTAACAATCAAGCACATGTTCTCTCATTGTTGTCTGATCTCAGCAATCTGATAATGATTTATGAGGAATGATGAGTGGAATCACACATCAAGGGTCTGCTTTGTTGATAGTACAACCTGGGGTGCATTTCCAATTTGCAATTCGGTGCAGGAGCTTTAGAAGTGCCTATTTGTTTGATATCTACTTGGCTGTGCCATTGATCTACCAAACTCAGGGTCAACTGGTGTAGCAATGTGTGAATGAGAAATCAAAGATTTGGACTTCGCAGGAGTTTGTGAAAAATAAAGGAAACAGTTTGTTTTCCTCAGTTATTTTTTTTAAATCTCCACACATAAAACAATACTATCATACTGCAAAAATATAAGTATACCATATGATATGTACATACATCCTATACCGTCTAGAGATTGGACCTAAAAAATGTTTCATATTATCCATAATAAATGAAGAATCAATCTGTTCTGTATTCTATCATTTGGAATTAATCCAAACCCAATTACTTTACATATTATTCTCACAAATTTTCTACATCTCAAACTTTTCTTTGGGGAAAAAGATACATCTTTTCAATATTTTAAATTTGATCTAAAATGATCATGTGCTACTTGAATATAATAAAATTATGTTTAAAATATAGACTGTAAAATTTGATAAAGACTTTCAAAAACGTATATGATTACAAAATTAAAAAAGGCTTATGTTACAATATTAACTTTTCCTTCTGCCAATAGTAACATGTTGTTTTAATAAAGTTCACTTTCTGAGAGGAATGCTCCTCTCTGATTAACCAAAATGCATAACATTAATAATATATATTTTGTCTTATATAAACTAATGGTGATGGAAATTAAACCTTTTCAGGTGTTGAGGCCACATTCAGAGTTAAGAAGTTTGAATTCATCTATGAAACATTTGTCTTTTTAGAATATATATAATACATATACATATATATATCATATGTTCCTTTCCTGTTTTCACTTTGATTAACACTAAAGGAAAAGGGATTCTATTACATACACATGACTTACAACATTTCAACATTAATAATTATCTCTCAGAACCTTATGTACAAATTAATATTTAGATGAGCCTACTTTTTATGTAAGCACTTCTTTTAGAAATGGTTTTTACTCTAAAGCACAATGATATGAAAGATTTCAGGAAAACTCTAAGTTACATACTCAAATTGTGTCAATTTTCTGTGCATGTGTGGTGGTTACTTGAACTTAGTATGTGGTAAATTTATTATTTTACCATTTTTGGTTTTGTTATGATTGTCTTGTACTAAGGTACTGTGCCTAATAAGAAAAGAAAAAATTACTATGCATCAGTTTAGTGAATACCGTTTAAATTATTGTTTGAAGAGAATAAGTGAAGAAAATACAAAATCTGTGAAGCAAAGGGTTATCCATAGGTTTGAAATTCTTAAATTAATCAATCTGCTATGCACTAATTTATATGTAAACTCAATGAAAACTCCCTTGAAAAGAAAACTTGCTAAGAAAAGAAACTTGTTAATGAATACTGTTATTTAATTCAAAGTCTAAATACTTAAGGGAACTATTGTATCCTATTCTCATGGGAAAATGTACTAACCTCAAAGTTTCTGCAATACACAATCCATTTTAGCTCTTTGTTTTTCAATATGCATTTTTAAGGTAGCAATTTCTCTGAAATTAGTAATATTTTAAACCAGCTTGTACATTATCTCTTCAAAAGACTCAGAATTCCAACTCTTGCAATTCATATAATCCTTCTAGCTATATAAAAAGGAAAGTTTCAAGTGCTAAAATGGGCTGCATATACCATGAGGGTGAGAATCACCTGTAATGGGACCTACACACAAACTATGACTTGAGCAAAAGGTTCTCCTGAAGCCTTTGTGTGATTAGCTTTTCCCTGCAATGGCAACTCTAATTGCATGAGACAAAGGTGGGTTTTAATCATGGAAGAAAGGTAAGTGTTATAGTATTTCTCTGGGTAAGGAAGAAGGATAGCATTATAATCACCAAGGCAGTTTCCATGGCAAGTAGAAGTGGGACAGTTTACCCCTAAATAAACACTCCTTCGAGCTCCTGAAAAGGTAGTACTGTGTTTGCAGGTTTTCAACAATGTCTCTCCATAGGACATAGCTTAAATTAAATGGAACAAGGTCTCTCATGCTATGCTGTCTCCAAATCTTAACAGGACCAAATTTTACCTTAAAATGACTCATTCATTAAGCAGAACTTTTATGAATGCATAGCTGTGATATTGATAACAATTTTTTTCATTTGGGATAAACATAAAAACTTGAAGAAAGTTTATATTATTACCGTCAAAAGATACCTCTTTATAGGTGAAGTAAAATTGTAGTATTTTAAATTCATTTTGAACATCAAAATGTCAAAGTTGTCTTCCTAATAATCTTTGACAGAGTTTACTTTCATTTCCTAGACATACATACTTTGAGGAAGATGCTAGTTGCCAGAGAAATGTTGATAAACTTCCCTATATAATAATCTGTGTAAGATAATAGTCATCCACTTTGTCACAAAGAAAAGGGAGGTTAAGTGTGATCCAGAATTAAAAAGTAATATGAACTACCAAGTAGAATTAATATAATATTAAACACCCTATATCCAAAATACAGCAAGGTGGCAAAGTTATTCGTATTAAAATGTGGGTGCAAAAAAGAAAAGTAGTTTTTAAAATCTCATTTTTCATAAGGCCAAACTCTGCTAAACAAGAGAGATAACTTAACAATTGGACAAATATTCCAGTATTTCCTAGTTTAACAGTCTTGTTTTTGGTTTAAACACAAGCTATTCAAGGTTTCTTTTCTATAGAATTAATTTTAGTAACTCTCTTTAGTCCAATGTTCTTTTACATTTTATCCTCTTTCGCTTCCCTCACTCCCAAGATGGTTAGGAGTGTGTGTGGGGAGGGACAGTGCGTTAGCAACAAGGCAGCAGGGGCCCTTGGATGCAGAAACCCTGGGTCCCCCTGGTCTTTCCTTGAACCTAAGGCAAGTCTCATGGCCAAGCCGTCATAGATAAAATGGCTTCTTCTATTCATGTGCAAGTGACTCTAGAGTCCTTTTCCTCCAGATTTGTTTCTAAATATGTCAAAAAAGTTAAAAATTCCTGTTTTCTCAAACTCTGAATTTGCAAAATTATAATTTGAATGCCATCTGTTAAATACAATGTGTTCTTTGTTTTCATACCTTTTGCAATAACCCTTCACAAATCTACTACCTTCAGATTAAGAAGAAACAAAGAAAAAAGCACAAAAGAAAAACAATATATTTAATATATTTTCTTTTTTTATTTTGCTTTTTTAATATTTTTTATTGATTTCAGAGAGGAAGGGAGAGGGAGATAGAAACATCAATGATGAGAGAATCATTAATAGGCTGACTCCTTCACGCCCCCTAGTGGAGATTGAGCGCACAACCTGACCATGTGCCCTTGACCAGAATAGAACCCAGGACCCTTCAGTCCTCAGGCTGACTCTCTATCCACTGAGCCAAACCGACTAGGGCTTTGGTTTTTTGTTTTTTTAAAATATGTTTTTATTGATTTTTAGAGAGAGAGAGGAGATGAGAGGAAGAGACAGAAAGAGAGAGAGAAAGAGAGAGAGAGAAATATTAATGTGTCAAATATCCATTGGCTGCCTCCTGAATGCACCCTTACCCATAGATCTAATCTGCAACCCGGGTATGTACCCTGACCAGGAATTGAACTGGTGACCTTTTGGTACATGTGACAATGCTCAACCAATTGAGCCACACTGGCCAGGGCACATTTAATATATTTTCAAAAGTGAAGATATCTGGTTATAAAATAATTAGAATAAAATTGAATCTTAATAATGGTTCCCTTACTTACTTAATTAATGGATTTGTTCACCTAACAAACATTTAATGAGCCTTCATATATTCTAAGTAATATTCTATGCTGTGCAAATACTTCAAATAAGGTCTAGAATACACCAGATAAAGAGACAGACTCCTGCCTTATTTGAGCTATTTTCTTATGAACAGCATAGTTGTTAATCTTATTCTTTCCTTGACTTCCAGTATCATCAATATGCTGATAACTACTATCCTTGAGAGTCTAATCTGGAAAATAGAAACCACTGCAAGAATTAAAAAAAAAAAGAACTTTCATATATTCAATTGCTACATAGGTTATAAAATAGCTAAAAAGAGTAAACAATGAGGTAACCAACATGTTACCAATATGTACACTCTTAGAAAAGAGGATCAAAGAATGGAGATAGACTTAGCAGACATCAGATGCAGGACTCCGCAAAAGGAAGCTAGAATGACAGCCAGTCTATGGTGCGGCAGCTGGAGCCACAAAGGGTATTCAGTCACTGCTCAAGATGTTATTCAAGGCAAACAGACGAAGAGAGAAATACCCATGATTCTCCACTCTTTTAACTTTCAATCTTTTACCAGTGTTTGCCATCAGCCAAACCCAGTGTGAGACATTGGCTAGCAGAGGTCAGCCCACTTGTGACACAGAGCAGAACAGGGGAGGGATGAGAGTGTATCTGAGAATAAACAGGACAAGGTTGGCACAAATACCAAACTTATATCTCCTGTCATTATTGCCCTCCTGAACTTAAGACTCACCGATACAAGCTCAAATGCCTTTGTGATATCTCCCTTGGATATGTAAAAGGCACATTATACTGAATATTAAAAAACAATCACGCTTTGATTTTTGCCAAACATGCACACGCACCCCAACAAAGCTTAACTAACTAAAATATGAGCCCCTACTTTTCCATGGTACACTAAAAACTGCATCAATTATCACACTTGCTCAAGCATTAGTTAGGGATGCATCTTTCATTCTTCTCTCATCTTGACCTCCTTTATCCTGACCCTATCCATTGCATACATAAGTCCTATCTCCAAAATATTCTGAGTCTATCTACATTTTCTTCATTCCCACAACTAACACTCTTGTCTAAGCCACCATTATATTTATCCTGAAGTTTTACAATATCTACTAACTGTTCTGCTGTGGTAGACTGTATTTCTCATAGATGGCCATATCAGAATCTCGTATCTCACACAATGCTCTGCCATATGATCTTGCTATATCCCTATCAGGAGTTAAAATCCATTTTCTACCCATCTGAATGTGAGAGGACCTGTGACAGTTTTGACCAATAGGATGAAGTAGATATATCAGCAAACTAGTATCAAGACTTCTGTTTCCTGCCTCCTGAAGCCAGGAGTCATGTTAAGAAATGCACCACCATGTCCAACTAGCTTAGTTGGAATATTGACCTGACACGACAAGGTTGCAGGTTCAATCTCCAGTCAGGACACAAAGAAATAACCAATGAATACATAAATGGGTGAAACAGCAAGTCAGTGTTTGTTTCTCTCTCTCTCTCTCTCTCTCATCAATCAATAAAAATAATGAAGATAAAAGAAATATACCTACCAGAACTATGATGCTGAGATTTGGTCAAGCCATCTGGAGATCTCCTGGAGGATGAGGCCTCTAAGAAGAGAAAGCAGCCAAGAAGCACTTATATGAACAAGGAAGCTATCTTGGAGCCCCAGTTGCCCAAATGATTTCCTCAAACTGCTATATCCAAGAACTCAGCAATTCCACTTCTAGATATCTACCCAATAGAAATTAAAATATATGTTCACATAAAAACTTTTACATGAATGTTCATAGTAGCATTATTCATAATTGGTAAAAAGTGGAAATAATCTAAACATTCATAAACTGAGGAGTCCTATATAATAAAAGCCTAATGTGCTAAGTGTCCGGTCATTCATTCAACCAATCAAAGTGTAATATGCTAATGATATGCTAAGGCCACTGAACCGCTTGCTATGATGTGCACCATCATATGCTCCAACGGGTAGATTAGCTTGCTGCCAATTGGGACTGAGAAAGACAGGCCAGACATGCCCTGGGGCCCTCCTGGGGTCTCTCCCTGGCTGGCCAACCTCCACGTCCCTCCCTGGCCCTGATCATGCACCAGTGGGATCCCTTGGCCTGGCCTGCACCCTCTAGTAATCTGAGACCACTTGGGGATGTCAGAGAGCTGGTTTCAGCTTGATCCTGCAGGCCAGGCTGAGGGACCCCCACTGGTGCATGAATTCGTGCACCGGGCCTCTAGTGCATAAATAAATTGCAGTATATCCATACATATACATGGAATATTATTCAGTAATAAAAAGGAATGGAGTACTGCTATAAGCTACAATATAAATGAACCTTGAAAAAAATATTATGTTAAGTGGAAGAAGCCAGTCATCAAAGACCACATATTGTATGACCTAATATCTCTGAAATTTCCAAAATAAACAGAGCTATAGAGAAAAAATGTAGATTAATGGTTGCATAAGGCAAAATGGGAGGTGTGTGGAGGAGGGTGAATGCGTGATTAATGAAAATGGGAAAAAGTACTGAGTATAAGATTTATTTTGGGGATGATAAAATAAAATTAGAGTGATGGATTCAGAAATCAGTGAATATACTGAAAAGTATTGAATTTAAACTTTAAATGAAGAATCTATGTAGTTTGTAAATTATATCTCAGTAAAGGTCTTAAATAATACTCTAATCAGATCCCTAATCATATCATGCCAATCACTTATTCAAACTCTTCTTTGACTTTATGTTCACACAGAATAAATTACAAACTCTTATCCTATCCTAGGCCTAGAACCCTAATAAGAAATACCCGAACAATATGATTTGAACTGCCTGGGACCATTTATAAGTGGCTTTTTTTCTCATAAATACCTGTACTGATCTCAATTCTTGGTTGGGAGTCTTTGGATGCTGAGGGCTGAATACATGCATTGATCTATGCCAGTGGTCGGCAAACTGGCCCCTTGAGTGTGGCTCTTCCACAAAATACCATGCAGGCGCGCACGTACAGTGCGATTGAAACTTCGTGGCCCATGCCACGGGGCCAAAGAGCCACATGTGGCTCGCGAGCTGCGGTTTGCCAACCACTGATCTATGCCATTTTATATAGGGGACTTTAGCCATCCACAGTTTTTGGTATCCATGGGGATCTTGGAACCAATCCCCTATGGGAATTGAGAGACAACTAAGTTTTGGGAGAGTCGTAGGTTATACTCAGATTTTCTACAGCACAGAGATCTGCACCCTGAAACCACCCCCCGCCTCCCAGGATGTTCAAAAGTCAACTATATGTATAATTGCAGTTACTGATTTAGTTGTCTGCCTCTTCTTGAGACATTGGAACTGGGACGATGTTTTGGTTTACATGTTGCCATTTTTATCATAGCATCTGGAATGAAATGAGAGATAAGAATAATATATAAATTTATTCAGTGCTTTATGTCATCATACTTTTCATCTCACAACAACTTTATGACTTAGGTACTATTATGATTTGGGTAATAGCCCCATATTACAGATGAGGAACAAAAACCCAGAGAGAATAAGTCATTTGCATAATGTCACAGAATTCAATAAAAGTAAGATGAGATTTTAATTCAGAGACTCTAACTCCAGGCCCATTAGACTATGCTATATTGCATTCAACCACTGCTTACTAAATGTAGAATAAGTTAATAAATTCTAAGTACCAAATGTTACAAGGTGGTTAAAAACTTTACTATAATCAGAGAGGCTTTCCAACTCAATAGCTGCATGAATTTAAATAAATTGTCTCATCTTTCAAGGTCTCTTTGCCTTCATTGCTAACATGTGGATAAATAGTGAATCATCTGTTTTTAGAATTAAATGACATAACTTAAAGTAATATCACAGCAGAGTGAGTGGTGCTTAATAGGTAACTGTCAGTTAAAGGAAGTTAATAAATATGTGAATTACTTCATATACACTTAGTTATTCTACATTAAACAAAAACACCAATATCTAGGTTGCTTAAAATAACTTTATTTTTTACTCACGTTACATGTGCATTGTAAGACCCAGGCTGAGGGAGGGTCTATGAAATGGAATGTGAAAGGTCTCTAAGAGAGAAAGAAGAGAAGATAAAGAATTAGGGACCACATTTTAAGTATTTGCTCCCTGGAAATGACATCTATTACTCTATTCACATGTCTTAGGTCACCTAGCTATATTTATCATCAAGAGGTTGGGTAACTTTCAATCTTACCATGGCTCAGAAACAGAAAATAAGAAATATTAGTTAACTATGGTAATGTCTATCACAGTATTCAGCATATGTTCACTATTCTTATTTTTTGATATAAGTATTATTTTTTAAAGGCCCTACATACCTGAATTGATAGGGAAATATACCCTATTCAATTCAATTTACAAAATTGCTTTTTAATCATTCTCATGTGCAGGCACTAGGGTTACCTGAAGGAGACCAGAGCTCTGATGCTCAAGAAACTTATATTGATATGATGCAGACTGATTTGTATATGATTGATATTGGAGGTACAATATAAATGGGCAGGATGCTTTTATAAATAAATAATCTTGGGTCACAAAAATGCAGTAATATATTCTAACTGAAGAACTAAAGATCCACACAGATGACAACCCAAGTAAATTATACTAAATGATTACCATCCACTAGAGGAGGATGGAGAAGTTGGGGAACACACCCTCAGGAAAGGAGGCAAGAAGAACAAAGAAAGAATAGTGTGAACATACCTGTGACAAGACTTTAGGCCTTGTGAAGAAATAAAGATTTTGGAAAATAGAGCTGGGCCTTTTTTACCACTATGGATACTATGCTAAAGAGGGAATGCTTTGTTCTTTGGGAAATTGGTACCCAACTGAGTGTAGATCAGAGACATAGATAATCAGAGTTATATTTTTAGAGAGGTAGATGTGTGATTGTAAGTTTTTTTTTCCTCCTGGAAGGAAGTAGGAAGAAGTTTCTCGATATATTGATGAATTTTTTCCAAAAATATAAGAAGACACTTTATAAATGAAAAGAACTATCAAAAAATCATTAAAATGCCAGAGTAGCCTGGCTGGGGGGCTAAGTCTGTTGGCACATTGTCCCATATGCCAAAAGTTTGAGGATTTGATTCTGGTCAGGTCATATACCTAGGTTTTGGGTTCTATTCTCAATTGGTGCACATATAGGAGGCAACCAATTGATTTTTTTTTCTCTCTCTCTCTCCTCTCCCTGTTTCTGTCTCTCTCTCTGTCTCTGTCTCTCTTCTCTTTCTAAAATCAATAAAAGTACATGATTGAGTGAATATTTAAAAAATATATGACAGTGTAGCTGTCGAACCCATAGGAATGGTGACAGTGGAATGTAATTGTTAACAACAGAGGAACAAGTTGGGTAAGGATTGGGTATGGCAATAGGGTTCTTAGAACATTAGAAGAAGTAACAAAGTAACATCCATAGGAAGGTAAAAAAAATGGGGAGTAGTAATGAAGAAGTAGATTTGGTTTACATAATATGAGTTAGAGGTATTTTAGGAATTTCACATATGGACCTGCTTATAAATTAGTTAGGGATTCAAACACAAAAAGACTACAAACAAATAAACAAACAAAAACAGACACGTCAGGAAGAGAAAAATTGTGTGTGCACAGAAGTAGATGAGAAATTAGGTTCAAAGTCAGATACAAGATACGTTTATGGAGAGACTTGGCAACATAGCAATTAGAAAACCATTGGTGATTTTTTAAAAATTTTGTCTTAGGTGAATAATGAGGGCAGAAGCTGCTTGTAGTAAAAACATGAAAGGAGCAAATTAGGGATGATGAAGTGGATTATGAATTCAAGAAGTTTGGCAGAATGAGAAGTTATCACATTTCTCCACTGCTCTAAACCCTCCAGTCACTTCCAATCTCACTCCAAATGAAATATGAAGTGCTTATTACAGCTCAGAAGCCTCTGCATCATTCAGCCTTCTGTGAATTCTGAAAAGTCATCTCCTCCCCTCTCCTTGAGCTCCTACAGCCAATTCTGTAAGCACATGGCTATCCTGGTTATTTCTCCAACAAACACACAGGCCTTTGCCCTGTCTCAGGTCTTTGCAATTCCTGTAATTTACCCAGTTATTTACATAGTGCTGCAATGATTCCTTCTGAAAATGCCACCATAACAAGTAGACTTTTCATGACCACCTGATTAAAAGAGCATACTCTCTTTCATCATTACTATCCTGCCGTATTAAAGCTCTTTCTTTTGAGCACTATTACAACCTGACATATTAAAAATGTATCCTTTGTCCTTCTACTCAGCTTTCAGAATATAAGCTACCATAGCGCAGAGATGTCCTCTGTTTCCTAGTACATACTAGTTGTTCAGTAAATATTGGTGGAATGTATGAATAGAAGTATGACAGCATGGGGATCTACTTAGAAAAAGGAATTGAAGTAAATACAATATATTTTCAGTAGGAGGCAGTTTGAGCATAGCGGTTGATGAGACCGTGCAAACAGGCGATGAAGAAATCCTCTGGAAAGGGTGTGCAGAAAAGGGTTGGATCAAGGCAACAGGTCAGGAATGAATCTCAGACAGGAACAGGAGAATATTCCCATCTGAAATTAAGAGATCTGAAATTAAGAGAAAGCAAAGGGATGGGTAGAAATAAATTCCGAGAAAGGAAATTGGAAGCCTTGGTTCTTAAAGGGTGAAGGAGAATTGAATATTTTGAAACAGGCCAGAGGAAAGGCGAGCCAGAGGAGGGTGGCCTGGACATGCTGCTTACCAGCGGTTCTCAACCTGTGGGTCGAGACCCCTTTGGCGGTCGAACGACCCTTTCACAGGGGTCGCCTAAGACCATCCTGCATATCAGATATTTACGTTACGATTCATAGCAGTAGCAACATTACAGTTATGAAGTAGCAAAGAAAATAATTTTATGGTTGGGTCACAACATGAGGAACCGTATTTAAAGGGCCAGAAGGTTGAGAACCACTGGCTTAGATGATGGAGAAAACCTGGAGCTCTCCTGCAAGTCAGCTCAGAGCAGGGTTCCTTCCTCCTCCTCACACTTGTCTTGCAAATTGTTTTAATGAAATAATCTTTCCAAAACAGATCCATTTAAACCATTTAAAATAAAGTTTTATTCTACTAAAGTTATTCAGGTATAGTCTAATTTTGTTGAGATAGGCTAGTATGGAATACCAGGGTATTTTACTAGTATCTATCTATCTATCTATCTATCTATCTATCTATCTATCTATCATCTATTATTTATATGTATATATGCAAGAATCAAGATCTATCTTGATACCATCAATAGGTTTTTGGAAACTGTGACTTTAAGCGAAAGGACATATAACAGAACCAATTTTTACCTTACACGGATTGATATAATCAAGGGTTAAGTTCCTACAGCATATTTCTGGTCACAAAAAACATTACCAAATTTCTAGACAAAGGCCCCAAATGCATTTAACGATACACATTGAAATAAATGTGAGTGATGAATAAAAACAAATAATTATTTTCCAACATACTTATTCCAGTTCAGGATGGGGGTGGTGGTGGCAGGAGTAGATCTTGCCAGCTCAGGGCGCAAGGCAGGAACCAGCCCTGGACAGGGCGCCCTTCCTTCACAGACAGCACACACACCTGCACCCACACCCACACACTCACACCCACACTCAGACTGGGACAATTTTCACTTAATGATTCACCTCATGTGCACATTGTCCTGATGTGTGAGGAAACAGAGCACCTGGAGAAAACCCACACACACATGGGAAGAACATGAAAATTCCAGGTAGATAGTGCTCTGGCTGGGAATTGATTTTTTTTTCTTCTCATCAATGTTATAACAAATGACACGGAATGAAACAACATTATTTGAAGACCTGCTGTGTGTACATATTGGTATATATGTACATACATTTAGTGTATGTAGCTTCAATATAGTACATAATATAAGCTGAGTTTTAGTTTCCTTAGAATCATCTAGTGGACTTAGAAGAATCTAGTACCTTTCTACCTTGAAATTGCATTTTCTACTTGAGCCATCGTCATCTATTCAGAATGACAGCTGTTGTTTAAGTTTTAATGGTAGAAACCACAGAATATTTATACCCTTCTGGTGATCCAGCTGCTTAATCAGATGTTATTTCTTCAAACTGGCATGAAATCAAATGACAACATTGTTTTCTATCTATAAAGTAGTACATGCACATTAAAAGAAAAGGGAGAATATACATCAAAGAACATAAAAGTTACCCATGACTTCACTACCCAGTGTAATCATTTGGTAATTTTTTAATTGATGTTTTTCTTTCAACCTATTTCTACATGTAAATGAATATGTCCAATTTTTAAGTATTTCATCTAATAATGTATATAGTTCTATAGTCTTTTGTGGGTTTTTTTTTACATTTTCTATCATTATCATTTCTCAGGTAATTAAATGCTTTTGGAAAAAGTGGTTTTTATAACTGCATTATATTCCACTTATGGCATTTATTTTACCATTGTTTTATTTGGAATGTTTTTTTTGCTCTTTATTTTTGTTATAAGTATTGTTACAAAATTCATTCTATGTAAATTCTTCCTCTTATAAGTTTTATTTTTTTGAAACATGGTTATTGTTTCTGTGACATTATAATTGCTGTTAGAGTTTGTTTTTAAATCAATATATCAGACAGAACATGGAATGCTAATATGTAATTAATTATATGTTTATATATTGATACTGATAGTCTGAAAAGTTGAATTTTGAGTTGTTACATTATATTACCCAAATGTTTATATTTGTGAATTTTCATGAATTTATATCCTGATATTATGCATTTGTTAAACTTAGTTAAGCTAAAAGAAATAAATGTGCCATATGTGTTCTTGGCTACACTGTTAGATATAGCACTAAACTTTGTATTTGGATCATACGTTTGATAATTATCATGCAGAAATATATTGTTATAAATTTTGTCACAATAGTAGACAATATTGTCATCATGCCCAATTGTCAGACATTAGGAATTACTTTGAAAAAATATTTTTAACCTAAGTAATTTTTTGGTATCAAAATATTCCCTGATAACATTCAAACTGACATTATAAAACCTTTACAATATACCTGAAAATGAAATACATTTATGTGAAAGATTCCTTGTTACCTGGGCAGAAATATCCTGCCCTGTTGCATTTCAAGAGCTATTTCTTTTGCTGTTCTTGTTCCAGGAACATAAGTGCTCCTGAGAGAATGGATGATGTTGGTTGAGAGACGAGTATAGAGGAGGATAAATCTCACTTGTTTCTATTTGGAATTCATCAATGGCATCTACTGATGTTCAAGGCGAACTAAGTTCCTTAAAATGCAGACTTTTTGCTGTTCCCACCACAATCAATATCTCACATCTATCATTCTTTACTGATTTTACCGTAAATCTTCTGACATTCCTCAGGTAATAAACAGCAGGCTTTTAGGGGCCAGACCATTTCCATTTCAACTAACATGGCATCTATATTTCTATGATTAAGATCTATTAAAAATAAAATGGACTGTGTTTCAAGAAAAAAATGGAAGAGTGACCATCATTTTTATCACTTCTGCTGGCAAATCATAGGATGGTGCTAGCACACAGGCAGTGTTTAGTTTGTTTAGTTTCACTTGTGTGTGTATGTTTCTTATTGGAACTTAAAATGCTCTTCTTTAGAGCAGAGTAGTGTAAATAAAATAAAGCATTTTAAAAATATGGTACTTCTTGGATCACTTTCCTCTTAGGAGGTACGTGTAATTTACAATGATTATTAAATATATAATATTTTCTGGGGAAATTATCACAAAGAAAATTTAGGCAAAGTTAATATAGTCTTAAAGTATAATAATATGTAGAATAATTTATATATTATATAAAAATATATCTTTTTAAAATATACCAAGAAAATCAACAACTTAAATGAAATGGACAAATTCTTTGAAGAAATATAACAAAAAAATTGACACAAAAAAACAGAAATCTAAATTGACAGTAAAATAATTAACAAAAGATACAGAGAGAATTACAGTGAACATTTAAAAACATTGCTGGGATGAATTATATAAGATCCAAATGAATTATAGAAATTGAATTTCTTGCTTAAGCTTTTCCATGAAGATATCTACAGGCCTAGGAGAGTTGATTGGTGATTACTATTAACCATTCAAGGAATTGTACATAAACACTGTCAGAAGTGAGAAGGAGAAAACAGTTTCTAAGTCATTTTACAGGCCTAATAATAAAACCTAAAAAAATGTATTACTAAAAATTGCAGATAAATATTTTTCATGAACATATATTCAAAAATCATTAAAATATTAGCAAATTAAATACAAAAATATATTGAAGGGTAAGAGATTGTAGGTACATACAGTTATTTCTGGAATAAATATTTAACAGTCAAAATCAATCATTGTAATTTACCATATCAGAATGAAGGATAAAAACCATCTGATTTTGAGGAAACTCCATACTGTTACCCACAGTGGCTGCACCAGTCTGCATTCCCACCAGCAGTGCACTAGGGTTCCTTTTTCTCTGCTTCCTCACCAGCACTTGTCATTTGTTGATTTGTTCATGATAGCCATTCTTCCAGATGTGAGATGGTACCTCATTGTCCTTTTGATGTGCATCTCTCCGATGATTAGTGACTTTGAGCAGCATGTTTTCATATGTCTTTTGGCCTTCCTTATGTCTTCTTTCAAAAAGTATCTATTTAGGTCCATTGCCCATTTTTTGATTGGGTTGTTTATCTTCCTTTTGTTAAGTTGTATGAGTTCCCTGTAAATGTTGGAGATTAAGCCCTTATCAGAGATAACATTGGCAAATATGTTCTCCTATGCAGTGGACTTTCTTGTTGTTTTGTTGATGGTTTCTTTTGCTGTGAAGAAGCTTTTTATTTTGATGTAGTCCCATTTGTTTATTTTCTCTTTAGTTTCCATTACCCTAGGTGTGGTATCAGTGAAGATATTGTTTCAGCAGATGTCTGAGATTTTGCTGCCTGTGGAGTCCTCTAAGATTTTTATGGTTTTCCAACTTACAATTAAGTCCTTTATCCATTTTGAGTTTATTTTTGTGTATGGTGTAAGTTGGTGGTCTAGTTTCATTTTTTTGCATGTATCTGTCCAATTTTCCCAGCACCATTTATTGAAGAGACTGTCTTGACTCCCTTGTATGCTCTTGCCTCCATTGTCAAATATTAATTGAGCATAATGGCTTGGCTCGATTTCTGGGTTCACTAATCTATTCCATTGGTTTATATGTCTGTTCTTGTGCCAGTATCAGGCAGTTTTGAGAACAGTGGCTTTGTAATACAGCTTGATATCTAGTATTGAGATCCCTCTTACTTTGTTCTTCTTTCTCAGGATTTCTGTGGCTATTCGGGGTCTTTTTTCATTCCAGATGAATTTTTGGAGAGTTTTTTCTAGGTCTGTGAAATATGCCCTTGGCATTTTAATGGGGATTGCATTGAATCTATAGATTGCTTTGGGTAGTATGGACATTTTAATGATGTTTATTCTACCAGTCCATGAACACGATATGTTCTTCCACTTCTAGGAATATATCCCAAGAAACTGGAAACACCAATCAAAAAGGATATATGCACCCTTATGTTCATAGCAGCACAATTTACAATAGCTAAGATTTGGAAACAGCCTAAGTGCCCATCAGCAGATGAGTGGATTAAGAAACTGTGGTACATCTACACAATGGAATACTATGCCGTTGTAAAAAGGAAGGAACTCCTACCATTTGCAACAGCATGTATAAACCTGGAGAGTATTATGCTAAGTGATATAAGTCAATTGGAGAAAGATAAATGTCACATGATCTCACTCATTTGTGGAATATAATGAACAACATAAACTGATAAAAAAAAACAGATACAGAGACAAAGAATCATTGATCAGACCATCAAACCAGAGAGGGAAGGCAGGGAAGGGTGAGGGGGAGAGGGAGAGATCAACCAAAGGACTTGTATGCATGCATATAAGCATAACCAATGGACACAGAAACTAGGTGGGTGAGGGCATGACCGGGGTGGGGGGAACACAATGTGGGGATAAGGACACATGTGTAATACCTTAATTGCTAAAAAAAAAATAAAAAAACCCACCTGATTCTTTCAAAAGAAGCAGAAAAGGGATTTGACAACATTCAACATTCATTCATGAGAAAAGCTGTTCCCAAAAATGTCAATTAACTGCATAATTAATGTTGATTGTGACAGTTAATTTCATGTTTCAACTTGGCTGGGTCACAGGGTGCACAGACATGTGGTAAAATATTATTTTGGGTGTTTTATGAGAGTATTTTTGGATGAGAGTAACACAAATTGGCTGATTTGCATAAAGTTGATTACCCTCCAATAATTTGAAAGCCTGAATTGAACAAAAAGAGCAGCCTGCTCTACTCTGAGGAAGAGATAACTCTAAAGTAGACTGCCTCAAACTTCATCTGTAACATTGGCGTTTCCTGGTTCTACAGCAGATAACCTATAGACTCAAACTGGAACATTGGCCTCCTGGGTCTTGCTGGCTCCCAGACTTAATGCAGCATTAAGCTTCCTGAGTGTCCTGTTTGCCAGCCTATCCTGCAGAATTTGTACTTGCCAGCAGTCTTCATAGTTAAGTCAACCAATTCCTTATAATAAATCTCTTTATACACATAAACACATACACACCCTATTGGTTCTGTTTCTCTGGAGAACTCTAATACGGTGATGTATTAAATGCTTCCCCCATAAGATCAGGAAGGTAATATTGAATGATCTCATTACTTTAAAAAAAAAATTGTACTAAAGATCCCAGTCATTGTAATAACACAAGAAGAAAAAAAAGAAAAGAAAAGTCATGAAGAGTCAAAAGATATAAGTAAACTTCATCTTTTTAGAGATGGTATGATTGTTTTCAAGGCATACTCCAGCTTCCACTAGTTCACAATAGAAAGCAACAACAGTAGACTAGAAGAAGCAGAGGACCACAGCAGTGAGCTAGAAGACAAGGTAGGAAAAAAATACCCAAGCAGAGCAGCAACTGGAAAAAACTAAAAAGACAGGAGGAGAGCCTAAGGGAACTTTGGGACAACACGAAATGAAACAACATCCTCATAATAGGGGTCCCAGAAGGAGAGGAAACTGAGCAAGGAATAGAAAACCTATTTGAAGAAATAATAACAGAAAACTTCCCTGATATTGGGAAGAAGAAAAATCTCACACAAGTCCAAGAAGCTCACAGAGTCCCAAACAAGATGAACCCCAAAAGACTGACAGCAAGACACATTATAATTAAACTAGAGGCCTGTTGCAGGAAGATTCCTGCAAGAATAGGGCTTCCTGTAGCCAGAGAGAAGCAGAGAAGGGAGCGAGGCCCGCCCTTCTCTGCTGCCTTGCTCCTCCCGTCTCCGCTGCCTCGGCTCTGCTCCCATGTCTGCTGCCTTGGGACACTCCATCGGCAGTGGAGAGGCAAGGCTGGATCAGCCGCCAGAGTGGGCAGATCATGCCTTGCCACTAGGCCCTGCGGCCTCCAGCTGGGTCGACAGGCCCAAACACTCCAGCTGCGGCAGAGCGGCAGGCTGGATCAGCCGCTGGAGTGGGTGGAGCGTGCCTCACTGCTCACCCCCTCAGCCCCCAGACAGATCGACAGGCACGGACACTGCAGTGGCGATCGAGCAGCGAGGCTGGATCCACCCTTTGGACAACCCCTGCTCAGACAACCCCTCCCACCTTCTCCGCCACCTGCCTGGCCAAGAGGTCTGGACACTTCAGCAGTGGGGCTGAGGGGAATGGGTGCCGCCATCTTGTGGCTATGGGTGCTGCCATCTTTGTGACAGAGTGATGGAGTGACAGTTAATTTTCATATTACTCTTTTATTAGATAGGATTGGTAAACACCAATGACAAAGTAAGAATCTTAAAGGCTGCCAGAAAGAGAGAGAAAGTTACCTACAATGGATCTCCCATCAGACTATCGACTGATTTCTCAACAGAAACACATCTGGCCAGAAGGGAATGGAATGAAATATACAAAGTCATGCAAAGCAAGGGTCTGAATCCAAGAATATTGTACCCAGCAAGGCTATCAATCAAAGTTGAGGGTGAAATCAGGAGCATCACAGACAAAAAAGAACTAAGAGAGTTTATTACCACCAAACCAGCAATGCAAGAAATGGTACAGGGATTTCTGTAAAAAGAAGAAATAGGAAGGGAAGAAGGAACACAGGCATGAAGAATAAAAATGGCGACAAGTACCTATCAATAATAACTTTAAATGTAAATGGATTAAATGCCCCAATCAAAAGACAGAGGGTAGCTGAATGGATAAGAAAATATGACCCATATATCTGCTGTCTACAGGAGACCCACCTCAGAACAAAGGACTCACACAGACTGATGGCGAAGGGATGAAAAAAGGTTTTTCAGGCGAATGGAAATGAAAATAAAGCTGGGGTAGCAATACTTATATCTTACAAATTAGACTGCAAAGTGGAGGCTATAACAAGAGATAAGGAAGGCCATGTCATAATACTAAAGGGAGGAATTCAACAAGAAGATATAACTCTGGTAAACATATAAGCACTCAATACAGGAGCACTTAAATACATAAAAAAAAACCCTCTGGAGGATATCAAGGGAGATATTTACAGCAATACAGTCATAGTAGGGGACTTTAATACTCCCCTAACACCACTGGATAAATCCTCTAAACAAAAAAATCAGCAAAGAAACATCAATCCTAAATGACTCATTAGATCAGATAGAATTAATTGACATCTTCAGAAGATTTCACCCCAAAGCCACAGAATATATATTCTTCCAAAGTGCACATGTGTCATTTTCAAAGATAGACCACATATTGGGACACAGGGAAAGTCCCCTCAAATTCAAGAAGATAGAAATCATATCAAGCATCTTCTCCAATCATAATGATATAAAATTAGAAGTCAACTACAATAAAAACAATGAAATAAAATCAAACACCTGGAAGCTAAATACCATGCTATTAAACAATGATTGGGTTACCAAAGAGATCAAAGAAGAAATAAAAGCATCATGGCAAAAAACGACAATGAAAACAAAACAATCCAAAACCTATGGGACACAGTGAAAGCAGTCTTGAGAGGGAAGTTCATAACTCTACAGGCCTATCTCAAAAACAAAACAAACAAACCCAAAAAAAAAAACCACAAGAAAAAATGGCAATAAATTATCTAACCATACAACTCAAAGAGTTAGAAAGAGAACAACAAGAAAAGCCCACTATAAGCAGAAGGAAGGAAGTAATAAGATCAGAGCAGAAATAAACTACATAGAGACCAAAAATCAATATAAAAGTTCAACAAATCCAAGAGCTGGTTTTTCGAAAGGATAAACAAGATTGATGAACCTCTAGCCAGGCTCAACAAGAAGCAAAGAGAAAGGACCCAAATAAACAAAATCAGAAATGAAACAGGTGAAGTAACAACTGATCCCACAGAAATACAAAGGATTATGAAAAAATACTATGAACAACTCTATTCTAACAAAATGGACAACCTAGACGAAATGGACATATTCTTAGAAAAATACAAGCTCCCAAAACTCAATCAGGAAGAATCAAAAAACCTGAATAGGCTGATAACTACCAAAGAAATTGAAGCGGTGATCAAAAATCTTGCAGCAAACAAAAGCCCTGGTCTGGAGAGTTTTACAGGGGAGTTCTACCAAACATTCAAAGAAGAATTAAAACCTATCCTCCTGAGACTATTCCAAATTTTAAGAGGAAGCAACACTTCCAAGCTCTTTCTATGAAGCCAGTATTACCCTAATTCCAAAACCAGATAAAGACACCACAAAAAAGGGAACTACAGGCCAATATCCTTGATGAACATAGATGCTAAAATCCTCAACAAAATTCTAGCAAATCAGATTCAGAATTACATTAGAAAGATCATACACCATAACCAAGTGGGATTTATTCTGGGGATGTAAGGATAGTACAATATCCGCAAATCAATAAATGTGATACATCACATAAACAAATTGAGAGACAAAAATCACATAATCATATCAATCAATGCAGAAAAAGCACTTGACAAAATCCAACATCCTTTCTTGATAAAAACTCAGGAAAGTGGGAATAGAAGGATCAAACCTCAACATAATAAAAGCCTTATATGACAAACCTATAGCCAACATCATTATCAATGAGCAAAAACTAAACTCATTTCCCCTGAGAATGGGAACAAGACAGGGAAGCCCACTTTCACCACTCCTGTTCAGTATAGTACTGGAAGTGCTAGCCATAGCGATCAGACAAGAAGAAGAAATAAAAGCCATCCAAATTGGAAAAGAAGAAGTAAAACTGTCCTTATTTGCAGATGACATGATAATATTCATAGAAAACCCCAAATATTCTGTAAAAAATCTACTAGACCTAATAAATGAATGCGGCAATGTAGCAGGATACAAAATTAACACCCATAGTCCATGGCCTTTTTATACACCAATAATGAACTCACAGAAAGAGAAACAAACAAAAAAATCCAATTTGCCATTGCACCAAAAATATTAAGATACCTAAGAATAAACTTAACTAAGGAGGTAAAAGGCCTGTACTCAGAAAACTATAGGACATTGAAAAAAGAGATAGAGGAAGACATAAACAAATGGAAGAACATACCATGTTCATGGATTGGTAGAATCAACATCATTAAAATGTCCATACTACCTAAAGCAATCTATAGATTCAATGCAATCCCCATTAAAATATCAAGGGCATATTTCACAGACCTAGAAAAAACTCTCCAAAAATTCATCTGGAATAAAAAAAAGACCCTGAATAGCCACAGCAATCCTGAGAAAGAAGAACAAAATTGGAGAGATCACAATACCAGATATCAAGCTGTATTACCAAGCTATGATTCTCAAAACTGCCTGGTACTGGCACAAGAACAGACATATAGACCAATGGAACAGAACAGAGAACCCAGAAATCGAGCCAAGCCATTATGCTCAATTACTATTTGACAATGGAGGCAAGAGCATACAATGGAGTCAAGAAAGTCTCTTCAATAAATGGTGCTGGGAAATTTGGTCAGATACATGCAAAAAAATGAAACTAGATCACCAACTTACACCATACATGGAAACAAACTCAAAATGGCTAAAGGACTTAAATATAAGATTGGAAACCATAAAAAACCCACAAGACTCCATAGGCAGAAAAAAAGCACATAAATGTCGTAGCGATATCTTTACTAACAGAGTTACTAAGGCAATGGAGACTAATCAGGAGAAAATAAACAAATGGGACTACATCAAAATAAAAAGCTTCTGCACAGCAAAAGAAACCAACAAAACAACAAGAAAGCTCATTACATGGGAGAACATATTTGCCAATGATATTTTAGATAAGGGTTTAATCTCCAAAATTTACAGAGAACTCATACAACTTAACAAAAGGAAGATATACGATCCAATCAAATAATGGGCAAAGGATCTAAATAGACACTTTTTGAAAGAGGACATACAGAAGGCCGAGAGACATATGAAAACATGCTCAAAGTCACTAATCATCAGAGAGATGCAAATCAAAGCAACAATGAGATGCCATCTCACACTTGTCAGACTGGCTATCATCAACAAATCAACAAACGACAAGTGCTGGAGAGGATGTGGAGACAAAGGAACCCTCGTGCACTGCTGGTGGGAATGCAGACTAGTGCAGCCACTAGTGTGGAAGACTGAATGGAGTTTCCTCAAAAAGTTAAAAATGGAACTCCCATTTGACCTAGTAATCCCACTTCTAGGGCTATATCCCAAGAATCCAGAAACACCAATCAGAAAGGATATATGCACCCCTATGTTCATAGCAGCTCAATTTACAATAGCTAAGATATGGAAACAACCTAAGTGCCCATCAACAGATGAATGGATTAAAAAACTGTGGTACATCTACACAATGGAATACTATGCTACTATAAAAAAGAAAGAACTTTTACCATTTGCAACAGCATGGATGGACCTGGAGAGCATTATGCTTAGCGAAATAAGCCAGTCAGAGAAAGATAAATATCACATGATCTCACTCATATGTGGGATATAATGATGAACATAATTTGATGAACAAGAATAGATCCAGAGACAAATGGCAGTGGAGGGGGTGTTAAAGAGCAACCAAAGGACTTATATGCATGCATATTAGCATAACCAATGGACACAGACTCTGGGGCGGTGGGGGCTTGCCTGGGGTGGGAGTGGCTGGGGGGTTGGCGGTCAAGTGGAGAAAAAGACATATGTAAAATTTTAGACAATTAAAAAAAGTTGACTGGTACTCCTCAAAACTGTCAAGGTCATTAAAACATAAGAAATCTCACAAATTGTCATAGCCCAGAGGAGCCTAAGGAGACATGACAACTGAATGCAATCTGTTCTCCTGGGTAGGTTCCTTAAACAGAAGCAATAGGTAAAAACTAAGGACATGGATGTAAACCATGGTTTTGAATTAACAACAATGCATCAATATGGGTTCATTAATTGTATCAAATGTGCTGTATTAATGTACAATCTTAATAATGGGAGAAACTGAGTACAGCATATATATGGGAACTTTCTGTTATCTTCACAAGCTTTCTGTAAATCTAAAACAGTCCTAAAAAAATCATCTACTTAAAAAATAAAAAATAAAAGATTTTTTAAAGCAAAAAAAGAGAAAATATTCACAATACATTCATGTTATAAAAAATATATTCAGAAAATATAATTAATCTTTATAACTCGATGCATAGGCGATGAATTTTAAAAATAGGTGAAAGATTTTAATCAATATCACAAAGAAGAAATAAAATGGTCAATAAGAATAAGAAACAATGAATTACATAAAAAAGATGCATTAATCATCAGGAAAAAATGCAAATTAAAATCACAGTGAGAAACCATTACTCATCATTAGAAAGGCTCAAATTAAAATGTTAAGTATTCGCAAAGATATAGAACACCTGGATATCATATACCTGTTTTTGACAAGTCAGAGAGTTACTTAAAAGTTTAAAATAATGCTACTTTATGATCTAGCCATTTCATTTCTAGATTTTGATGTAATAGTAATTAAAACAAATATTCACAAAATGCTTATGTATGAATGTCTATAGCAACTTTATTTACCATAGCTAAAAACTGGGCAACACCAAATGTATATCCAGAGGTAAATGGGTTGAAAAAATTCCATTCTTTCAATTGAATAATTCTTGGCAATAAAAACAAGCAGATTACTGATGCATACTAGTACAACAACATGGATGACCTGAAACTCATTTCCCTGCTTGGAAAAAGTCAGACACAAAATAATACATACCATAAGACTCCACTACATAAAATTTTAGGAAATGCAAACTAATGGATTGTAACTAAAAACAGATCAATGGTTGCCTAAGGCTGAGCAACAAAGGAAGGATGGACTACAAATAAGGCATGATAATGGTTTGGGGGGTGATAGAAATATTCCACATGTTATTCGTAGAGGGTTTCACAGGTGTATATATCTATCAATATTCAAATAAATTATATTTAAATGGAAGTAATTATATGAAAATTATAATCAAATAAAGACAATGTTAAAAATAGAAACAAATAAATTGTCAAAGTATGATATGTCCAAAGGACTAAATGTTGATGTAATTTTGAAAATTATTTTAAAATGTAGTAATAACATATTTTATATATATATATATATATATATATATATATATATATATATATATATTGATTTTTAGAAAGAGAGAAAGGGAGGGGAGGAAAGAGAGAAACATCAATGTCAGAGTGAAACATGGAGCTTGCAACCCCAGCACATGCCCTGAAGAGGAATGGAACCAGTAACCTTTTGGAGCATAGGACGATGCCCAACCAACTGAGCCATACCATCCAGGGCTGTAACATGTTTTTAAATGCTATAAATTGAATGACCTGATTGAGGCTGTTTTTGTTTTTAGAAAGATCAAAACTATGTAAATGTATATATGCAAAATAAAAGTATATTTAATGTATGAAACTGAAGGTATATTTAAGGTATCTCTCAGGGTCCCCCCCCCTACTTTTTGTGAATTACAAACATTTTACATATAAGAGAAATCTCCTTTTGTTGTAAAACTTCTTTTAAGTGATGTTGATGTAACAGAGGCAGTAGGATGGGCAAAGATCCAGGGAATTTCCATGACCCTTTTCCCTTCACTGTGTCATGTTTCTTCTGAAGAGACTTGTCTAACAAGCTTCCTCAAAGTCAGATGAATAGACAACCAGTAAGTTAGTCATCACTTCTAATCTAATAATATTTGAAGCTGTGGTTTAAAAGAAAAAAGAAAGAAAAGGCAAAATACACAATAATGGCGATATACAGTGATGAAGTGGGCAAGTACATTGCTATTGAGATGACTTGCTTGTCATACCAATTAATATAACCAGTAGTATAATTCTTCAGGTGAAATATATAAAAGACAATGATGTAGTACACAAAAGGCAATTGTACTTCAATTTACTCTACATGTATAATTGTTAGAGTTACAAATGACCTTATAAATCATGAGCCAAAAAACTGATTTTGTAGATTAAAATGGTAAAAAAACACAGACTCTTATTTAGAATTATACACCAATTTTGGGCAGAAATGAGACAAGTGCTTTTTGGAACTAGGATGTTTTTATTAATTCGTGGATTTAATTCATCTCTGGAAATTTGCTGTATTAATTTTAAGTATACTTTTGTGTTGTTGTTTTTTTCACTTAAAAAGTCTGGGAGTGTGTCATTTTTTGATTCATTACTTACATATCTTTTAATTCCTGTTTTCCAGAAAACAAACCAAATTATTGTATTTTCATGTAATTACTAAGGGTTTATATTTACATTACAATAAATCCCCTTTTTAAAGTTCCTAGTCTAATGAACTGTATCACTGCACAATCATAGATAAAGTATATAACCTGACTCCCATAATCATGATAATATACTCAAATAAACTTGGTTTGTAAAATATGATAGAGAAAAAATATTTTTTAACTTTAACCTCTGAATTTCTCAGTTTTTTCTTTCTAGTGTTATACTATTAGGTCATAACATGACAAAAAATAATTATTTCTCTTTGATATTCCCTATTGAAAAAATAATCTCAAGAGCCTTTGCGTATTTCCACATGTGCTTTAACTAAAACAGTTTGGTGTCGACATTCTAATCATTACCTTCAAGTGGTTGTCATCATTTCCTTAACCAAACACATTGATTTTAAATCTCCTTGGAGTTCATGTCACTGTGTGAAATTACCCTGTTTACCCTGGTTAGTGTGAACTTGCACGTTCTGATCAAGGACAAGAATTTTCTTTTTCTCCGACTAAATAAAATGTCAATGTTTTCACAATATTTTTGATATCTTTTGTAAACAGTGGAGCTCTACAGACAAGCTGTAGCTGATGCACTCTCTCCATGCCATTACAGTTAATGTTTGATTGTGGTCATAAGTCTAAAATTAAGTGTTGGTATTGTAAGAGACAGATAATTTTAGTTAGAGATTATAGGGTTTATACACAGTAGGTGGTCCTGGGTATTTAATTCCATAATACATGTTCTAACATTTTCTTGCTGTTAAGGTTTTTTTTTCTACGATTGAAACAATTCAAATATTAAAGTGACTGTGGATGGGTCCTTCCATCATAATCGGTCAGTGGGATATTTAAATTATGCAGTTTTCCTGGGGGGCATTTTCACCTAAGAAAATTTTGGCACTCCAATTTCTGTTGAAATATTTTTGGAAGAGTGTAATTGACATACTGGTTCTCTCTCCCAAACCATAGATACACCTTTTTTCAAATTTCCAAAAGAATGTATTTCGTAATTTTGATCTAGTTTAGCTTATTTAAAAGCCCATTAAGAAATATAAACTAATAATATAATTTCAAATAGCAAATAAATACATTTAACTAATCAAAATATTTTCTTAATATGTACCATCAGTCAGTACTTTTTAAATTAAAATTTTAAAACACTGAGCTTCTGGAATTTCAAAACCCATGAAATAAAACGTAATTGTTCATAATTAAGTTACTCTTTTTAGGAAAATAACTTACTTTAAAAACCACTAAGAGGGGTGATAACTATTCAAGTGGAAATGTATTTGTGTGTGTGTGTGTGTGTGTGTGTGTGTGTGTGTCTGCACTCCTTAAGTGTCATAATATTCCATTGCTTTCTACTTTCACTTGCCATTTTTTGGGGGGGTGTGGAAGAAAAATATAGGCTCACTAAGCATTAGGAAAAATTCCTTCATATAACTAACAAATAAAGTGTGTCTACTGATCTCTACCTGTGTCCTGTTATCAAATTAATTTTAAAAAATATTTTTATTTATTTTTAGAGAGAGAGGAAGGGAGAGGGATAGAGAAATAGAAACATGCATAAGAGGAGAGAGAATTATAATCTATTGGCTGCCTCCTGCATGCCCCCACTGGGGATTGAGCCTGAACCCCAGGCATGTTTCTTGACCAGGAACCAAACCAGTGACCTCTTGGTTCCTGGGTTGACAGTCAACCACTGAGCAACACCAGTCGGGCTATCAAATTAATTGTAAATAGTGCATGCCTTCTGTGTGTCTGGAGCTTAAATATTCACTCTCATATTTAGTTCTTGTTCTAGTTGCTGCCTATCATTTCTCAGTTACCCAGCCAGCTTCCTCTGGAAGTCATTCATTAGCAAGCAATGAGACAGATTTCAACATGATGAGGCTTCTTCCCCAAACATGCAAAGCTCTGACTTTCCAGTGTTAAGTAAGGAAGTTCAGATGAAAAGTTTGTTCTTAGGAAGGTCTCTTGAAAAGGTACTAATAATGAGATACTCCAGGAATTTCTAAATATTTAGCAAATATTCATTCACAGAGTTAAATGTTGGAAAGTGGTGTCTTGATCAAGGAGTTTGAATCATTGTTCTTATCACTTAATATTATATTTATCCTATTTCTTAAAGAGGGTGCCTGGCCAGCCTGGGTGTGGGGCTGATGGCTGTTTGCAGCTGGTCACACCCCCTTCAGGGTGGGGGTCCCCACTGGGGTTCCTGGCCAATCTGGGTGAGGGGCTGAGGGCCATTTTCAGGCTGGCCGGTGACTGAAGCTCCCAGCCTCTCCTTTTTTTCTTTTTCTTTTTTTTATTCTGGGATTTATTTACCTTCTATAATTGAAACTTTGCTGCTGTCACTGGAGCTGAGAGCCGCTTGCTCCAGCTCTGAGGCCACAGCCTGCTGAAAGCAGGTATCTGGGGTTTGTTTAGCTTCTATAATTGAGACTTAGTTGCTTTAAGAGCTCAGAGCCGGGCCGCGGCAAGCGGGGAACCTTGGCTTCCTCCATCACTGGAGCAAGCAAGCCTCCTGCTCACTTCAGCTGCGTGGCTGCCGGCCGCCATCTTTGTTGGCAGTTAATTTGCATATCGCCCTAATTAGCCAATGGGAAGCGTAGCAAAGGTATGGTCAATTACCCTTTTTGTGTTTTATTAGATAAGATATATATATATATATATTGTAAGCATGAGGTCTAGAGCTGTAAGCAGGAGGTCTAGAGCTCTCTGATAGTGAGGTTTGATTTTCGGGGAGTGTAAACATATAAGGATGCCTTTCTTATTCCATTTTGAGGATGTTAAATTTCACAAAGTAAAAGTAAAGAGAACAATATTAAAGATGGAACATATTTGCACTTTAAAAAAAATAGTTTAGTTTTGCTTCTATAACCTTTTAAATTTTTCTGCATAAAATCAATTTATCATGAATAATAATAAATTAACTAATGTAAAGATTGTTCAATAAATTCAATAGATATACAAAATATATTTGCTATTTTTATTTTTATATTGGTTGCCTTTAGAATAATTTCAGATCTTCCTCTCTCTAAGGTCAATATTTCATTTAAACAGCCCTTCATATTGTCACCCTAGTTGGCTTTGTTTTTAAAGGGGTAAGGGCGTAAGATTGCTAGTGTAATTTTTTCTATGAAAATGCAATAAATGTATTAATTTATTCAAATACAAGGAAATAAGTCTTATTAACAAACTGCGATGTAACTTCTGCCTACATTTCAGCATGATGGTAAACTGTTTAAAAAAGAAGATTATAGGAGAAAGCTAATAGGTTGAGTGTTGGAGTCTGATCTTAAATAAATCCCAAGAGAACAGCAAAACACAAAACTTTAAGTGTATTATTTCATATGTAAATTATCCTATATAATAAAGAGCTAATATACAAACGGTCATCACGCCCTTGTGCCCTCACTCCCTCGTGCTGGGGCCAGAGGACCTGAGGTTGGGCCGGGAGACCTGAGTCTGCACCAGGGGGCCTGAGGCTGTGCCCCCGACCTGGTGGGGCTTAAAGGGGGACCTGAGACTGCACCCACCACCCTGCAGGGCTTGATGGGGGTGGGGCCAGCCGGGTACGGGTCTCTCGTGATTTCAATGAGCGTGCAGGTGGGCGGAGACTTGACTCTGGGTCCCACGGCGCACCCCTGACTCTGACATTTTACTAATATATTTTACTAATTTTCTTTCATCTCTGACACTTCTATTATAGAGAAAGGGCAAATAGCAATATTAAAATATTTCCTCTAATTAATTCCCTTTTAATGTGCATGAATTTCATGCACCAGGCCACTAGTATTTTCATAATTTAAAAAATATTGATTGCAAACCAATTTTGTGTCCAGTACTGCTCTAGATGCTGGGAAGACAGCAGTGAACAAAACAGACCAACATCTCTGTTCTGGAATTTACATTTTATTTGCTTAATTGCATAGTGTTTTAGAGGCAGTCATCTTTTCACTGGCTCAGGCATTGGTCAAGGTGGTCCGTAGGCTACTTAGCATGGATAAGCATATTTGTATTTCTAATAATAGAATACTGTGGACTTCATCAGGCTTGTCATAATATAGAGTATGGTATGTTTTAGGTGCGATATATAATTTCATCAGTGAGGAGACTCTAGCAACCCACCAAATATAGTTCAGAGTTAGAAGATTCTTATACAAGGACATTGTTGTGGGAGTTATGCAAACTTGAACTCTGAAGGATATTAAACAATAGGGAATTCAAGTTTTTACAAAAAAGGTTCAAAACATTCCTTTTTACATGTTCAGCATATTCTCCTCTAAAAGAAAAAGCTCATCCTTACAAGATCTTTTCATACTAATTCAGAGAGTGTATCATGTCACTCTTGAAATTCATGGTGGTGTAAATCACTTTTACTGATAGGAGCAAGACACATTCCACAGGAACATCAGGTATATTGCTGTCCCAAAAGTATTAAGACATTTGGTTCTTTCTTTCTTTCTTTCTTTCTTTCTTTCTTTCTTTCTTTCTTTCTTTCTTTCTTTCTTCCTTGTTCCCTTTTTGAAGTTGTACACCTTAAAATTTAAAGTGCTAAGATCAAATTATTCCATTTTTGCTGTAGTTGCTGCTCTCTGCAAAGGCCTTTACCATAAATGCTACAGGAGAGCCCTGTCTTCTCTTTGCCATACACTCTGGGGGCTTCTAGGCGATGTCTGTCCATCTTGGAGACCCTGTTCATTTCAACGGCAGCTTTATTATGTTTCCTCACTTTTTCCAGAACATTTTACTTAATCATATATTTTGCAGAAAATACCTTTAATGCATTGCAAATCTTACATTAAGGTCATTTTCATATATTTTAATGGGGGAAAGCTGTGTATGAAGGAGAATTATAAAGAAGAAATCGTGTCACTCATCTCAACATTTTTCAGTGTGGAAATAGATAGATTTATCTGGACTATTAATTAAATGTGACACTTTATTTTCTTGGTTCCTCAGGGCTATGAGGAACTCATCACAGCGTCCAGATAAGTAAAAGAATGTATGTGATCAGATAAAACTCACACATAGTCATCCATAACCATTTTTAATTACTACCAATCAGGAAAGTAATTAAACTAAACCTAAAAATAAAGTTGTGCTAATTCCTGTGATGACCTCTGGGCTTTGTGTCAATGAGCTGTACTAAACACCTCACTCTTCATCAGCAGTGGCTGCTGCCTCTGCAGAGCCCTCTAGTGGAGTGTATGGTCTATAACAGCTTTCAAAGCCAGGGCCTTAAAAACAAAACATTTTTCATGAAATTGAGTGAAGTGAGTACTGACATATGACATTACCCCTTCATGTGTTTAGATATGGTACTATTTCCAACAGACAGACGTCCTATATGTGACCTTGACTTGTAAATTTATTCCAGCTTTTGTACTTTAAAGAGAATTGAAAAAGGTCCAACTCCTGTTTAAAAAAATAATTATTGAATATCTGAGCCTAAACTAACTAAATAATAGAAATTGCAGAGTGAACACATTTGAAATAATAAGAAGAGGGCATAGAGGGGATAAATGGTGATGAAAGAATAAAATAAAATAAAATAAAATAAAATAAAATAAAATAAAAATAATTTTAAAAAAGAATATAACCTGTATATTTGAACCTTTTCATGGCCATTATTAAAAACTGGAGGAGAGTATATTTTTTTCTAAATAATTGTATATTCTTATATTTTTAATTATTAAAAAACTAGAGGCCCATTGCACGAATTCATGCATGGGTGGGGTCCCTCAGCCTGGCCAGGGATCAGGGCCGATCAGGGCCATCTTGCCCAGTCCTGATTGGGGCCGATCCAAGCCGGCAGGCCAGGGGGTGGAACCATCAGAGGTTGGCCGGCTGCGGGAGGTTGGCTGTGGGAGCACACTGACCACCAGGGGGCAGCTCCTGCATTGAGCATCTTGTCCCCTGGTGGTCTGGTGGTCTGGTCGTAATGGTGGATTAGGCATATATATATATATATATATATATATATATATATATATATATCACCTGTGGGGCAATTGATCATGGCTGCCCCCCCCCCCACTGGTTACTATCTGTGGGATGATCAGTGGGAAGATTGGGCCCCACTCGCACCTGCCTTGGCCAAGTGCCGCACGCTCACCTGCTCCACCATCCCCCATGGTCCTGCTCTCCTCGGGGCCCATCGGGGCTGGCAGCACCTCCACTGCCACCTGCTGCCAATGCCAACGCCCACTATGTTCCGCGCCACCCCTTGGTGGTCAGCACATGTCAGAGTGAGTGGTCGAACTCCCAGGCGAGGGGACAATTTGCATATTAGGCTTTTATTATATAGGATGTTTTAGGTGCAAATCTTTCTTACCTTGATTTGTATTTTCAAATTTATTAACTTTTTGAGCTTCAATCACCTTGTGAGTATATATTTTTTTTTGGATGAAATATATTTGGGTGTATAAAAACGTAGAGTTTGAAATAGAAGTAGCTTCCATTTTAACTTGGGGAATACTGCATGGGTTAAGATGATTGACATTAAGAAGTGGATAACCTGCCACATTTTAAATTATTTATCATTATTTAACCACTGTATTGACATGACATAATAGGGATCACTGACCCATAGCACAGTCTAGGAGACAAATTGGAAAAGCAGGTGAGGTTATTTGGGCACTTGTGGAAACCAGAGCATCCGTGAAAAATCACAAATGTTTGACACTGTTGAATATAAGATCCCTATGACTTAATATGAATAATTTTTCTGGTTCCCGGCTGAATTGACGACTATAGTTAGACAAGCACATAATCAGTTAATTTTTCTGTAATGAGTAATGCTATTTTATGTTCAGGCTTACAAGATACTTGAGAAACAAAATTGAAGCCATGTGTTCTCAAAATATACTTCTATAGAGCATTTAATAATCCTATTCCACCTTTTTTTGGTTTAAAAAAAACTTTGGATATATCTACATTTTTCCCTGAGCCATAAATATAGCTTCAATTATGACATCTTTAAAAACATTTCCCTTTAATCAATAAGCCATATTGCAATTATTTGTTTTACTGAACAAATCGATATATCAAGAAAATTAAAATGCTGTTTTTTTCTATGATTTTTAAAAAATTGATTTGAGAGAGAGAGAGAGAGGAAGGGAGAGGGAGAGAAAGAAAGAGATTGTTCAGTTGGTTGCCTCCCTTACACTTGGATGTAAACCTGGGCATGTGCCCCGACTGGAAATGGAACCATGACTCTTTGGTGCACAGGATGATGCTGTCACCTGGCCAGGGCTAAAATGCTGTTTTGTATTTAAAATTAGTTCATTAGAAATGAGGGATGTTACTTTTTCATCTTTAGATAAACTTTGTAATACCTATAAACACAAATTCATTTCATATGAAGTCATGGGTTTATTTTTACAACGATTTTCTTATGTTAGTTAAGCTTTGAAGTCTCCTTGAATTGTTGAAAAGTGGTTTTTTAATACATATTTTGGAAAATTTTCATCACACTATAATTATCACATATTCAACATATTCAAAATAAAATGGAGCTTATAATACATTCCTGAACAGTGTCTTCTCTCTTCTAAATAACCTTTTGTATTTACTTCACCATTAAAGAACTTAAAATATTGGGCAGACAGTTCATACCACTGAAAAAGTTAAGTAGCAATGCAGATTAATAAATTATATAAATGTTGACAAGAGCCCTGGCTGGTGTGGCTCAGTTGGTTGGGCATCCTACCCTGCACTGTAAGGTTGCCTGCTCTATTCCTAGTCATGCCACATGCCCTAATTTCAGGCTCGATCCCCAGTAGGGGACAGGCAGGAAGAAGCAGATTAATGTTGCTCTCACATGATGTTTCTCTCTCTCTACTTCTCTCTCTCTCAAATAATAATAATAATAATAATAATAATAATAATAATAATACATCTTTAAAAATACTTAGAAGAGTGATTTAGATAAAAGTGAAATAAAAGTTCACAATAGATTAATTAGTATTGACTTCATACCTTCAATAACATAAGCACTTAAAGTAATATAGTATTATCTAACGAGTTTGTGGGAAAGAGCATTAGGTTTATCTTGAAGTTTGTTGGTCAATAAGTTTGAATCGATTGAGCTGTGCATTTTTACCTCTGACTTTTAAAATATTTTAATGTTTGTATTTAAATAAATATCTACATATTTATACTCATTTTCCAAACAAAATTTATGTATTCTAGATCTTTGCAAAATGTGGTCAGGCCTGCAGAGGACATCACTTAGGCACTTGTCAGAATTGCAGTCTCGGGCCCCACCCTAGGTTTACTAAAGTAGAGCCTGAATTTTAACAAGCTCCCAGTCTTCCCCATAGTAACATTGAGGCATCCTACCCTAGAGAACAGTATTAGATAAGTGTATTAATACAAGATTTCATGTGTTGCATGTGTGTGTAATGTACATGTGTACATTAATGTATATATGTGCAAGTATATATGATTATTTCTCAAAAATGGACTTATAAGGACTGTGGTATAGGTTCTATTTCAACCAAAACATTCCCTTCTCACCCCCACCACTGCATATCCCATATGTTCTTGCTCAGAGTTGGCTCAGAGATTTGGGATGTTTTCCTTAGATTTTAAGATGAACTTTTGGCGTGTTTTGACTGTCTTTTGGCAAGAGAAATAGAAGACTGGGAAGTAATGGTAGTAGTAAAGTTTGTTTTTTAAAAACAAAGAAATGTTCCAGAGGTAATTATAAAAGTGAGTGTAAAAGTATGTTTTAAATAGCATCAGTTAATTCTAACAAGCAAATTACAATTACGATTCATTCTTGCTTTTTTGATGATTTTATTAAAACTGTATTAAATCTTTCTAGTTTAAAATTACCATTTTTTAATTAATTCAGGCATGCTCATTTTATATTGAATGCATAAACTTTCATGTTTAATTGAAGGCATATTAATTCAGTGGCTATCAGTTAAAATACAGCAAATTATTTTGTGCAACTTACTGTGACGATTTTCAAACCCAAAATTCAGTAATTGTTCCCCAAAATATCAGCCCTTCAAGAAGTGTTCTTGGATTATTTTATTCTTCTAATCACCCTGAAACACTTTAGTAACAAAATATTCCCTGTAAAGTTACTCATAAATATATGTTTCCTAATAATTTCTTTGAATAATGGCAAGATCTTTCAGATACTGTCCCTATTGCTGCTTTTGACTGTGAACATAATAAAATCACTGATGTTTTAGTCTTGTTCTGTAAAATGATAGGCTCTAAAGAATTCTGCAGCTCTAAAATTTTTCTGGGAGGGGATTCCCAACTCTGTGGTCTTTCCATTAACTGGAAAAACTATTTGTTTTCAATTTTCATCAAACTCTTCCTTTTTTTCTCCTCTTTTGGTTGATTATCCCCCTCCTGAAAATTTCATCTCTCTTGCCATTTCTGACTCTCTCTTTACCTATCTTTTATAATATTTAAGTCTACTCAATTAATTATGATAATTATACATCCTCTGTCTGAACTTTGAATATTTTATTTAACAGAATTGATATTCCCCTTACTGTTTCTGACCTTCTTAGTTAATTTTATCTACTCCAATGGATTAAGCTACTATCAGTTGTCCAATGATTGCTTAACTTGCAATTTTTAACCTGCCTTCCCTTCTAGAATTCTTATTTTATATCTTAGTCACTTGAATATATGCATTTATATTGCACCATGTTCTAAACAGAAGTTGATATTTTTCCCACCTTTTCTCCACATTCCAGTTTTGATTCACTAAATTCCTTGTCAATTAATTGTATTACTAGTCAGTAAAGTGCATGAGAGAGAAATCTGATAAGACTCTCCAATTTTTTAAAATACTCTCATTACACCTTGCTTTCCCCTGTTCTGGGCTTGCCTTCTCCTCTAAGCTTACCTTCTTGAAAGTATAGTACACTTACTGTTTCTAATTCCTGACTTTTCATTTACTCTATTATCTTAATTTTACTTGCAACCCAATTACTCCACCAAAACTGTTCTCATAGAAGTCATCAAAACTCTCTGTTGTCAAATCCAACTGTCGCTTTTAGTAAATATATAATCTAGATATTTTTCATGTAGGTACTGTTGACCATGAACTGTTTATGAAACCTTTAAAATGTCCAGCTTCTATTACACTAATTTAGTCTAGTTCTTTGCTCTTCTCTGTTTCTGCTTGTCTTTTAAATATTGATATATGGCAGGGTTTCAACTTTGGTCAACTGATCTTTCTGCCAAGACTTTGCTTATATGAATACACCTACTTATTTTTTTATATACCAATTATTTGAAAAGATTTTTTTCCCAAAGAAACAATTCTAATCAAGATGTTTGTGTCCTGTCTATCTACCTTGTATTTCATTCAGGTCACTTCAAGTAGATATACCCACAATAGAAATGTTTGCATCTCATGCCCATTTTCTCTCCTCAAACCTCTCTTGTAATTACTGACTACTTCAAGCCAGAGATTAAAAGGCCTCCTAAACATATCATCTACTTTATTTTCATAATCAATCTATTATGAAGTTTCACCAATTCCCCTGACTTATATTTGTGTGATTGGTAGTTCTACTATCACTGTTCAATATGGTAACCCCTACATCTCTCTTCTGGATCAAGATAAAAAAGTACTGAATGCTTTTAGCATACACTTACACTTTATCTGTACCATACCAAATCTCATATAATCCTTACAAGATCCCTATAAGATAGGATCTGTTATTATTAGACTTTTACTAAGAGTAGCAGAGCACAGGCAGCTCCCTAGCTCATTCTGATTCAAGAGTCCCACTTAACATGATATTGGCTATCCTGTTGCAAATAAATCCTAATTGATCTCTTAGTTCCTAATTTATATTTTTGCTTCAATTTTATTCCCTCCCTTTAAGTATGTCAAAATGATCTTTTTAAAAATACAAATTGAATGTCTCTGTTCTGTTCCATATCACCCTCAAGCCCAAGCTCCTTAGAAAAGCTCTTCATTACTGCACACCTTCGTCCTGTCACTACTTTCCCATACCACCTGACACCACGTCAAAATCCATGCTCTAGTAATAGAGGTATTTGCCATTTCCTCCAGAAAACATGCTTTTCATGTTTATTTTCTTTTTTTCGGACTCTTTTCATTAAAACTCATCTTTCTAGGTTCCAGTCAATTGCCATCTACTCCAAGAAAGTATCCTTTAACCCCTAACTTGAATTACCTACCCCCTTCCCCTTACTATGAAATATTCCACAGACCTCTATTTAACACTTGCCATAATTTCTCCTTGTGATTATAAATTATTTTAAAGGAAGGGACAAGTCTTATTTATGTTTTTACCCCCAGTGTCTAGCACATTATCAGGTACATGTTAGGCACTCACATTCAGTTGAACTGAACTATTACACAAACTAAATATTGCAAATGTCTTAGTTATCGTCCTCTTCTTCACCTCCAAATCCAATATTTCTCTGGAAAATATGATCTCTTTCACCTAAACATGTGTCTTAGTTTCATCTTGTGTTTTCATTTTTTTCTGTTAGATAGATTCTTATTCAATTCTTTGTTACTGTAGTTTTACTTCAAAAATAGCCTCCCATCTCACCATCCTGCATGAGATCTTCCTTCCTTCACACTCAGCAGCGGCCCCCAAATGTCCTGGAGCACAGGATCACCTGAGCAGCTTGTCCAAGTTTCAGGCTTCTGGGACCAACCTCAGAGATTCAGATACAGTGAATCTGTGGTGAGCAGGAGGCATATGCACTTTTTAATTTTTTTTAAAATATACTTTTATTGATTTCAGAGAGGAAGGGAGGGGGAGAGAGAGAGAAACATCAATGATGAGAGAGAATTATTGATCGGCTGCCTCCTGCACGCCCTCTACTGTATGGAGGATTTAGCCTGCAAGAACCTGGGACCCTTCGGTCCCTTGGCAGACACTCTATCCCAGTGATGGCGAACCTATGACACGCGTGTCAGAGATGACATGCGAACTCATTTTTTTGGTTGATTTTTCTTTGTTAAATGGCATTTAAATATATAAAATAAATATCAAAAATATAAGTCTTTGTTTTACTATGGTTGCAAATATCAAAAAATTTCTATATGTGACACGGCACCAGAGTTAAGTTTGGGTTTTTCAAAATGCTGGCACGCCGAGCTCAAAAGGTTCGCCATCACTGCTCTATCCACTCAGCCAAACCGGCTAGGGCAGGGGTGGGCAAACTTTTTGACTCGAGGGCCACAATGGGTTCTTAAACTGGACCGGAGGGCCGGAACAAAAGCATGGATGGAGTGTTTGTGTGAACTAATATAAATTCAAAGTAAACATCATTACATAAAAGGGTACGGTCTTTTTTTTTTTTAGTTTTATTCATTTCAAACGGGCCGGATCCGGCCCGCGGGCCGTAGTTTGCCCACGGCTGGGCTAGGGCAAGGCATATGCACTTTTAACAGGCATTCCAGGTACTTCATGGCAGGTGATCCATATACCACAGGTGGAGACATTCTGCTATCAGTAAAATTTCTTCCTAAAACTCATATTAGATCAAATTATTACTTGCTGAAATGCTTTTGATGTCTCCCTTTCATCTAAAAATGCATTGTAAAATCATTCTCATGTGGCCCAGAAATGTCTGCAGTTTCCATTCCTGGCCTTTGAAGAACATCTCTGTCCCCACCGCTCACCTCCTTGTATCCTGTCCCCTTTTGTATCACACACACTCTGTGCTCTATTTATGCCAGATGCTTTTTTTTTTGCCCTCACTTGGAAATTATTAAGATTGGATTTGTGTTACATCTGCATACCTGCAGTGCCTTCTGAGCCATTCTCCAGCTCGGAACCTGCTGCTCATCCTGCCAGCTACAACTCCGTTACCCCTTTCCTGGTGAAGCTCTCTCTGAATCGGGTGCCTCACCGCCATCCTTCCTCCTCCTACTCTGGCCAAATTCATTGCTCCCCTGTTTCTTGGCATCACTCTTTCTCACATACATCCAGAACATCGCTCAGGTCATGCAAAGTCTTTCTTATCTGGTGTCAGTTGACCTAGAGAGTCCATAATGGAGAGATCCTATATTGTTTACATTTTATTCCCAGGCCAGGAATGGCTTTTTACTAAATTTTCACACTATTGTAGCTTCCTTCAAACAGGAATGCCTCTTTCCACAGTGACAAGCAGCTTCAGTGCGAAAAAAGCAGTAATTTGAGGGAAAGCCAGTGTATGTGGATATCAGCACATTGGCATGTTTTGCCAAAATATTTTTAAATTGTCACTTCCAAATAAGATATTCTTTTCTTTCAAGTTTCAGAAAATTTTTATCTAACCCCAGAACAATGGAACTGTGCCTTATGGAAGGACTAGAGTTGTGTTGGAACTTTAAAAAATGCCAGAGTCACCCCTATCTGAGTCCTCTGTTCAGTGTCTGTCAGTGTTTTCAGCTCTGACAGACTTGGCAGTGAAGAGGCCTCTACATCCAGTGACACAATGTGGGAAGGAGTTAGACATGCAGAGTAAGAGGCACACAGAGAAAAGTGAGGAGGGTCACTCCCCCCCCTTCCCCTACCTTCTTTGCCCCCCATTCAGGCAACGAAAGATTATCAGAAGTCACTAATTTAAGTCCACGTACAAATTTGTGTTCTCTCATTAAAAACAGTGTTTGTAAAATGAATACCTTATTAAGGAGGGGTTTTCAAAGCCTTATTTAAATTGATCTTGAAGTTGTTGACCTTTCTTTACTTTTTGTAGTTGTGCAAGGAATATAAGTCTTGCTTTGTTGTTGTTGTTGTTGTTGTTTACAATAGTAAATGATAGATGCATGGGAGGATATATTTGAGCAATCATCTTTTGGGGGATGCTTTCAAGACAAATGAGAATAGTTTTTAAAATATGAATTACCCAACGATTTTGCTGAAATAGATTGCAATCATGCTGCTCAACAGGGAACTGGAAATAAGAGAGACCATTGATAATTCCACAGTGCAAAGTGAGTGTGAAAGTACCAGGACACTATGATTTACTCGTCGGATTGGTAATGTTAAGGAAGAACAGTTTCCAACTGTTATCAGATTGGAAGTGGCAGAAAGCTGAATGAGGAGCTGTGAATTATTCAATGTTTATCTCCCAGGTCCCAGAGATCCTGATGTAGATGGTGAGGGAGGGCGGTAGTGCTGTGCTGCCAAGAGCTTCAGGTTTGGTTTGTATTACTTTTATTTGCACGCACAGCGCAGAACAAAGGGTGGACGCTGACCTGCAGCTATTCCTAGGGCTGGGCTTGTTCACTTCCTTAGGATAATGGTTACTTCTCAGTTTGGAAAAGCCAAGTGCACCCTCTGAGCACGGAATCGCTGTGCCAAATCTCTTTAAAAGCCCTGGTAGCGCTTGGTGTGAAACTGAAAAGACTTCCTGATCCGGGGTGTGTATTAATGTCCTTATGTCCCACAAAGGACTCGCGGAGCGTGATCACACTGAGCATAGTAAAGACATGATCCCAACTTTCCTTTGAATTATACAATCATCATGGCTTTATTTTATTTTTTTTTTTAAGTAAAAGGCTCCGTTCTTTAAATAAACATTTCTCTGGCATTTCAGTTTCTTTTCCACTCATTCTGCTACATGACACTCCTATGGGGTTTTCTGGTTCTTCATGGAATTAGCCTACAGAGCATGCACAGCAAACAATAAAATAGCTGCTTTTCATTGAAAATAAAGAGGGGGTGTTTTCCGCTCCCCAACACTACTCTCCACCACTGCCCCATCACACGTTGTTGCATTTCCTGCCCTATTGGCAAGACGGCCCCCACCCCCGCCTTCTTCCTCCCCAGCTCCGTGTGCTCCTGGGCGGATTTGGAGCCCCCGCGTGCAGTCCGGTCCTTCAGCGTCCGCTTCCGTCGGCACTAGGACCCAGGGAAGTCCCTGAGCGAGGTTCGCGGAAAGGCAGCCAGACTCCTCCTTATCTCCAGTGTCAAACTTGACATCAGCCTGCGAGCGGAGCATGGTAACTTCTCCAGCAATCAGAGCGCTCCCCCTCACATCAGTGGCACGCTTCATGGAGATATGCTCCTCTCACTGCCCTCTGCACCAGCAACATGGACTGTCACCTCTCCATCCTCCTCCTCCTCCTCCTCAGCAGCTCTGTTCCCAACTGCTTCGGGGAACTGACTCTCCCGCCGTCCAATGAAGGTAAGTCCGCCAGGTACCGGCGCACGGCCCTGCCCCGCGGCTGGTGCTCCGCAGAGCACTTTCTCACCGAAACATTCCCAGGTCCTTAAGGTGCTTCCGAAAAAAGGCAGTTTGCTCAGAGAGGAAACTGAAGATATGTTTTTATTTTCGGCTGTCTTTGAAAACATTTTAAGAGATAATTTTGGATTGCCTAAGCCTAAAATGTGTTTTTAATCGGATACCAATGCAAACGACTACCTTGTTTGACAATTTTAAGCAGAAAGAAAGAAAAAGTCTTTAGTTTTTCAACCCAGGATGTTAATTGTCAAAGAGCCATGGCAGTATTTTATTTTCTAATTATGACCATGTAGTACTCTGAGAAGTTTAAAAGAAAATTTAACCCACCCTCTCTAGATCTTTTAGTAGGTTTTACCATAATGACAGGTTGTTCCTACTTAGGATCATGGCATTTATGAATGAACTAAAAGGAAATTAGAGTTTGTAGAAGCAGAGGTGTGTGTGTGTGTGTGTGTGTGTGTGTGTGTGATATTTATATTGCAACTGCTGTATCAGTGATGGGTATCCTGCCACACAATGCTTTGCTCCATGGTACAGGTTCTAATGAGCAGCATATGCCACATTAACATAAGTAATATTTGCAGGAATTACAATAAGCTTAGGTTGGCTGTTCTTTGTTTAAGGGCTTATATTTGAATAGGAGAATGTATATAAGGAATAGTGAGAAGATCCTGGGTAGGTATAGTAAATAACTGAACAGCAAATTAAGAAGGAATGTTCATATGCAGCAAATGGCATTTCCTTTATGTTGGGTTATTTATTTTCCTCCTAGTGGAAAATGAATATGTCTGTTTTTAATGAATTAACTTGCAAACTTAATATTAAAGACACAATGTTTCCTATAAGATTGTGTACTTAATAGATGCATTACCTTTTCTCTCTAAACCTTTTGTGATATTCCTAATTGCGAATACAATCGCTTACTCATAAGACAAACTTCTCTGAGTAATTGATTGCTTTAAAGCAACACTTATAACTTTGATTTTCCCTTAATCATTTTAACCTACAATGGTATTTAGTAATTTATTTTGCAGTTTAGCAATATTGAACAATTGATGTGCAAATACTACATTATATATTATGTCACACACTAAAAATGTATTGTCAAGCCAATACTTTGTATATTGTATGCATTATTATTTTAATAAATTCAAAATATTTAGAAAATTTAAAATTAAATATAGACGTTATCTCTCATATTAGTGACCTACTTTCATTGCTAATAGAGTAGTTTTATTTTGTTCTTTCCTAAGTGACTGCCTTTATCAATTTGGCTGATTTCATTATATTTTTGTGTGTCTTTTTAAAATTGGGAACTTGAAAATTCTAAATAAAGATAAAGAAAATCATCTTACCTACAAATGACTTTTCTTTTAAAATCAAGTAAATGTTTATTTGAAAGTAATTGTCAATCATTCTTCATAAATGAAAGGCAAGAGCAGTCATTTATATGATGAGTAACATATCAGTAAGTTAAAATTAGTGTTTGTTTAACCTTTTACTTTCTTTGAAGACATTTAAATATTCACAATAACTAGAATAAATAGCAAGATTATTCCCAAATTACTATGATAACCTGTATTTCTCCAGATGAACTATTTATAAACTATTTAGATCATGGATTTCACTGAATTAATAATGCACAAGGATATAGCTGAGAGTCAGTACCTTTCAGTGATTTGCAAGAGAAACACCCTTTAAACTTATGCACACTTCTATAAAATTAATGCATATCAATTTAACAGAGGAAGAATAAGCAAATGCAAATTGCTTTTAAGCCATACCTTGTGCAGATCTGGGTATATAATGCACATTATTATATAGGCAGGTACACATTAACAATATGTATATGGAAATGTAACTGTACTCAGGAAACTGACATAATTGCATTTAGTTTGCTTGGGTAAAAGTTTATCTATTCATTGTTCATGGGATTATTATTTCCAGATTGTGTCCTATGGGTAGTGTCTTCTTTCCATTCTGAGGTCATAAAGGAAAGCTTTGAAAATTTAAATGGCGTGATTTAACTTGGGTAATATTTGAGCGAGGGTTTAAATGTTAATACAATAGCTTGGGTCTGAGGAATTGAGATGAACAACATGAAAGTGGAAAAAATCCAAGTGTGTGCCAAGAGGTCCATGTAACTCTGCTAACAACATCATTTGAACAGAAAGCCACCCTTCTGAAATGTCACATAGTGAGTGGGTGGAAGGACTAATGATAAAATGAATTTTCTTAATATAGCCTTCTAATATAAATTTAGAAAAAAGCATAAAATACTAGCTTGCATTAAAATACTATGCTAAAATTATATGTCAACCCTATAGAAATTTGATTAGAAACTTGCTAGTAAAATTTACTAAAATTTATTTGGCAATCTATCATGAAGTTAGGCGTGAGAGAACAAAACCAATCCACTGAGTTAATTGCTAGGAAACTTGCTATTGTGTGACTTTTTCTTTTTTAAATTTGAGATTCTGATAATCAAATATCAATATAGAAATGCATGGGCCCATGATAAAGAAAACAACTTGAAAAAAGTTTAATCTGAACTTTTCTTTTCCTGGATTTAGCTACAAATAACTTTCTAATATATTTTTAAGAAAATGATTCCAGGGGATACATACTATTTGCTGTCCTCCTCAGTGATACTAGATCATTCATAATTTCAGTGAACACTTGAATTAAGAATTGACCTATATATTGAAACAGAAACTTTATAAAAGTTGCATAGAATTTTGTTAAAATCTTATTATGTCTGTTTACATGACAGACCAAGAAAAGACTCCCAATGGTAAATCAGCTACTTTTCATGACAAAATAGGATTTTTAAAACTATGTATTATTAGAAAAGTTCCCATCCCAGATAGATGATATAATGGTAAATAAAAATAACTTTGAAAAGAGGTTAAAACTTGATATAAAGTGAAGTGTTTACTACTATTAGTTCAATCTCTTTTAGCATTAGTACTCTCTTTAAACACTTTTATATTTGAAGGAATCTGAGGCAGAATGCATGGCTTATTCATCAGCACATAATATAGTAAATAATTTTCTATCAAATAGTATTTATAAATTAGTTTAACATTTACCCATAGAGCTCTTTACATTGGAAATGAGAGTTTTCAAAACGAAAGAGAATAAAATTAAATCTGCATATTTATATACTACTTATATGGGGAGACTTTTATTGAAGTGGCTGGGATACCATTTCTATGAAATGTATTTCTCTGAACATAAATCTTCTAAATACTGGAGGAGACCATGTGATTGTTAAAGCTTGGAAGTAAGACTTTCAGATAAACACTGCATGCTTCCCTTTGAATATTAGGCAGACATTAGAGAAAATAAACATTTAAATAATGAACTTTTCCCTTTTTAAAAATTACTATGAATTGGCATCAGTTTTCACATATAAACACATCCTCAAATAATATATTGTGATTGAAACATTAATAGAGAACTAAACTATCATATAATCTTTACAGGTGTTTTTTGTTTTTGTTTTTGTGTTTTTTTTGTGTGTGTGTGTGTTGTTTTTTTGGAAGAGGGTTTACATTTGCTTTTAATAGCATGTCATCATGCTACACTAAATAATTGAATGCATTACACATTTTTGTAATTTAATAGCTCTTCTAAAAGCTCTCCCTTACCTCCTCCCCAAGTTATAACTGTGTTATTTGCCCGGAGGTAGGAGAAACCTTAATTTCACTATTTTATAACCCACAACAGTTAACACTTGACCCAGGTCATTAACAGGATTATCAGCAAATTTGTTTAAGCTTTTACTGACAACCTGAATTGCTATGATAATATTTTGATTGTGCCGGAAAGAAACTTCTTATAACCTCTCAAAATCTATAATGAAATTAATTCATTCTGAATCTATATCTTCCCAAAGACTAATATTGATAATGATGATTCAAGTGAGGAAAATATCAACTTTGATACTTCATTCTCCTCACTTTTATGTTTCATATATCACACCACTGTAGTCCTTGTCATAAATGACCAATTAAATACTTGTTTAAGTAGTGAATGTTTTGACAATAACAATATATTTATTAGTACAAAATTATTTAATGTAACTATCAACACTTTCAATTTCATATTTTTTATTATTGATGGCATAGTTGATATCATTTTTCTGCCTATTTTAAGATATAAAGTCAAATGGATATATTAATAACTAAGAAGCAACTGGAACTTTTTATACGCACATATAATAAAACACCATTGCCACGTGTTAGATCATGGTTGCATTTATATAATGTTGTCTTTTCCATGAAACACTGGAAATTAGGAGCTACAGTGAAAAGCACTTCAATTTAACATAAAAGTTTTAAACAAAATGTACATAATCGAAACTTTAAAAGAGTTTTTTAAACATTGTTAAATTTGTTTAGAAAGTCTCATATGTAGTTTTTTATTATTTGTATATAATTAGGGTTTGCTTCTTGTTCATTTAAACAATTTAGTAGTTTCACCTTGACTCTTAAGAAACTTATCTTTAAAGGATGAATTTAGTTAGATTTTTTATCATGTTTATATATTATCCATATTTTAATACTCAAATGTGGGTGTGTTCTTAGGGTTCTTCAATTTAAATAGTTTATTTTCTCACAATAACTTTCTTTATTAAGATTCCTAAATATTAAAATTGTTTCTGAAACTTTGAATTTTTCAGAAATAAAATACTTGCAGTTTTTAAATATCAAATAATCAGTTACATATGCAAAGGATCTTTAAAGGCAAAACATATTTCCACAGTATATTTGATTTACTAACTTCAACGCAAATGGAAACAGCAAGAACTGTTCTTGAGAGGTACATTTTCCAAGTCATAAAATCTTCCAGAAAATATTAATAAAACTTTCCACAAATCATCAGAACTTGATAAGTTTTTACAGACATTCACTTACTAAAAAATCTGTGATGTGGGTTACCTTTGATTTTAGTCATTTTCCAATGATTTTGTTTGGCATAAATACTAGATGTAAGGGGAAATAAGTATTTCTTGGAAGAACACTAAGTCTTACAAGTCATATTCTGTCAGGATTCTCAACTTTGTTTATTTTTAATATACACATTTTTCCTTTAAATATTTAATAAGCCTTATTCTTTTAATTTCTGTTAGATAAAAGATTTAGAAAAACAGATGCAGGTGTCCCCTTTTAGGTTCTGTTTTCAGAGATCTGGATTTTATCACCAGGGAGGGTCAATGCAGGGCTTTTACCAAGTGCACAAGTAACTTTCCACAGATTTTTCAAATAAAGGGTTGACTGCTGGTGTGAACCGTTCATTACATTATTCATCCAGGTATAGCAAAAACCAGCATTTGAAATTTATTCCTAGAGGACTTGAAAGGCTCAGAAAATTCTTCTGTAACGACTTTAGAAATAAAAGTAATGTTGTGACATTTATAGAATGCAAAGGATTCCAAGCCACAAAACAATGTAGGAAGACACTCCCGTTGGGAATCAGGGAATGGGCACATGTGTGCCCCTTGATGTCACCCTGAGGGTCTATTACCAGCTGCCTAGTATCAGGTAGTTCTTGGAATCTGTCAGGAGGTTTCCTCCTGGAAAAGTCCACAAGTCAGCAAGTTTTGGTTTGCTCACACCAGCTTTCTTTGAAATAAGAAAAGGTGGTCGATTACAAAGCAAAAAAGTCTGCAAGTGAAAATAAAATAAAAAGTTGATTAGAAAGATGGAGAGGTAGACAAGTGCAAAGGTTCTAAACCCAATGTATTATATAAATCTTTTACTTAAAATAAAAACATTTATCACTTAAAACATCTGGCTAATCAATTTTTATTAAATCCCCCAAAACCTGCACACTTAAAAAGGGGGTAGGGTTGCATTGTTTCCCCTCTCAAGTTTATACACTTTTGATTTTTCCCCAGAAGAAAATATTTTATCTGGGAAAGTTTTAAAAAGAGTATAAGCCAAAGAATGCTTCCCCCTTTGGATGCCTGGGCGAATACATGTGGAGGTTGGAGGGAATCAAAACCAGTTCAGCAAAGAAAGCCTCCAACTTGGAGTGATGTTGTTAAACTGGAAGCCCTGAGCGTGCAACTCCCTCCCTCCCTTCATTTTCTAAACCATGTCCTGCTGTTCCAGTCAAAGCAAAGGGCGAAAATCCACATAATCCAAATCAACATGGTGAAGTCAGAATAATAGGCGGGAAGGAGGGGGTAAACAAGCAGGCAGCACTGTACAAACAAAGTGTGGTGAGGAATCTTAGCCTTGGACAGGGGTGGCCACAGGAGGGGAAGACGGCGCTCTTTCCCCCGCCTTGCAACGCCCGCATTTGAGTGGGGTGCAAAAGCGTGCCCTGAGATGTGTTGGCACATAGCGAGGCTGTAAGGGTAGTGGTGACTGCTCTGTGGCTGCTGAGAGAGGAGCAGGCGCTCCTCGCGGCCACCACCGCCACCCCCAGGGCGTCCTAGCCACCACTCCTCCGCCGCGAGGACCAGGCTCGGTGTTGCGGAGTGGGGTCCGGCGTCCCCTAACCATTTACCACTTTCTCTCCCAATTGGATTAAAGCTCGGATCATAAAAATCCCACTCCGGGCCCGCGCCCCCGGCCCCAGAACTCCGGGGCGGCGGCGTCTTTGTGCGCCAGTGTCTCCGCGCTGGTGGCCCGCGCCCGTCGCCTAAGTGCTGCGAACTGGTCCGGGCTCCCCGGGGCGCGGGGGCGGGCGGGCGGCGGGCCGCTCACCGGCTGCGGGTCCTGCCTGGCGGCCGGTGAGCGGAGGTCTCAGCCGGGGCGGAGGCTGGAACCGGGCCGCGAGGGCGCCAAGTCCACGGAAAAGAGCGCTACGAGGAGGCGCGCCGGCGAGTGGCAAACGCGCGCCCTCTGCCTGCAGCCGGGGAGCTGCTGGCGCTGGGAGAGGCTGGAGCCCTGCCACCTGGCGCTCCTCACCTGTGGTTCCGCCCACAGAGAGCGAGCTGCTGGGACCCGGCACCTCGGATCTTTAAGCTCTGACCCCAGATCTTGCCCCCGCCCACGCACACACCCCGTCGGGACCAGCCAGCCTTTTCAGCTTGACAACCGGAGGTGGCTCGGTCTCCTTTCAATCTTGGTTCCCTGCCCCACCGTGTGACAGATGGAGGAGAGTATTGAGGGGTCCCTGGAACTCCCTGCAAAGTTGGGAAAGCACCTCTTCCTAGGCCTGCTCCCTTGGGCACAGGGGAACGCCTGAGACTTCCAGTTGTCCTGCTTGCTGCTGTCTGATCAGACTGCTTTGCTATTTTCTTGATTTTCCAGTGTTCTTTCTAACCACCTATTAATGCCACCTGTTAAGCCCCCTGAGAGCTAAGGGGAATGTTCCATGAACTTTTCTCCATGCACAGTTGGGAATACCCTCTGTTCCTCCCTCAGCCCCATGTTTCATTAGCACATGATTTTCTGTCTTCCAATTTGGGCCGTAAACCTGGAATGGGCCACAAAGGGTTTCTGGGAGCAGTGTCATGGAGGTAGGTTAGTAATTGGATGATGCTGATATTCCTGTGGTTGTTTCGGAAATTTGTTTCTCATAGAAGATAAAATTGTTGAATCCAGGGAATTCCAAAACTAAATATGGCCTCAGTGCCACGCCCAACGCTGAGAGGATAATTGCACAGGGTTCTGCTGGTTAGAAAGAGTGTACCCTAATGTTACCATTACTACTGGATTTCATTTAATCATGAGAGCAGCCCTAAAGTAGGTATTGTGGCATCTTCTACTGTTAGAACCGAGGAAAGTAATCATGGTGAAGCTGTAACAACCTCTCTTATCTTTGACTTTTGATTTTAACCTCACATGTTTCTTCCTGCATAGGAATGCCTGTGAATTAGGAGACATTAGTCCATTCAGGAAAAGCACTTGCTTCTCAACTTTAATCCTAGTGACTTACACGAATTTGTCTTGTTACTTCACAAGAATTAGAAATTCACAGAGTTTTGGAGTGAAATATTGTACTTCAAAGTACTTTTAAAAAAGTATTTCAGAGATTACTTAGACACTGAAAAGTATGTACATTTATGTTATGGTTATCAGCATGGGTGGTAGACACACTAAGAAAATGAAGAAAATTTGATGTGGACAGAGGACTAGGAGACAAATGTCTGCGATGTCTTTTCTCCACAATTTGTTACCTCTGTCTTTCTTTCCTGACGCTCACGCATTACTTTCCTCACCCTGGAAAGATTTTGTCAGAAATTCCATACACAGAGATTGTGAGGGAAATGTCAGTATAACCCAAATGTTATCATTTAGGGTTTTATATATTAAAACAATATAAATTAACTATTGGAATTGTGATAGAAGTCAATAATGGGGGGCAATAGAACATGGTCTAAAAGTAGACTTTAGTCCCTGTTAAAACTTTTTTTTCACTTAAAAGATAATTACAAATTCCTTAAGATGAGAAAGTAAATTATAAATGATTTATCTCCTCTTTCATAAAAACACTTGTCCTCTAAGTAGAAGCATTGTGAAAAGGTAGCTAAAACAGGGTTTTGAAAGGTAGCAAATTAAGCTGGGGGCAATTATATTTTTCACGTGGGTATTTCAGCACATATGTTTTGTATTAATTGCCGCAATAAATTCTGTTAACCTGGCAAAGAGCAAACATAGCATATTGATGACATCAGACTTCCCAATCAGAAAGCTGCTTTAGTATCTTGCTTCCTTCACTATAACATGCGAAGGGAAAAATTTAAAAAAAAAAAGTGTTTTCTAACGTGTTATCATTTATGTTCCCAACAAGTTACCCAACCACTCAAGCTATTGGAACATTCTCTATGAGCAAAAGTGTTGGCTTAGCAACACACTTTTTGTCTCTTGCTTCTGCAGAGTGAGAATCAATTACTAATTTCCCCAGTTTTTAAGTTTTTATTCGTATTTGAGTTTGTGGAACTCTCTCAAATAAAGAAAATGCAGACATGCCTTGCCTCATGTTTAAAACAAAAAATCTTGATTGATTACACAGCAGGATCTCAAAGGAAATGGAACAAAGGGAGAAACCTAGGTCAATTTTATTGCTGATAAGTCTAATCAATATCAAAATGGTTTCATCTTAAATTTGTTATGTAATCATTATGGCAAGGCTAGTTTGTCTTTTTAAAAATAATAGTTAAGAAAGAAACATGAATAAATTCCACAGGTCTTGTGAAGAGTAACACCCATCCCCTAACTCCTACCCTCTTCCTCCCTGGATACAAATGTAAGGCTTTAAAATTAAATGTTTCCCAGTGATAAAAGTTCATCCAACCAATATTGAATTTAGAAATTTCCTATCTACCTCAGGGTGACTAAGGGAAATGGAAAACCGTTTCACATATTTATTTCCTGATTTTCAAAACTAATTTAGCAATTAGTGAAAGTTTGTAGGTTTTAGGAGGATTTCTTTTATTGCATATGATAGCAGTCTTCACTCTGAGAAGTTAGGCTGAAAAGCTGAGTTGCTTCCATGTGGATTATCTACATAATCCTCTGGGTAAGTGGAATACCACTCAGAGTTTAAAGTCTACTTGCAGAACTGTGTGTATGTCACAATAGTATTGCCCCTTACAAAACTGAACTTTTCCTACATCGTGGGCAAAACTTTATGGATTAATATATACCGTTTGAAATAAAAATTGTTTTCTAAGCTGCAAATCTGTGGTGAGAAAAAGTAAAAACAACCTTTTTTTTCCTCCGTCTCTGTCTAATCTTGTTAATTTTCTCCAACTGGACACTCAATCAACTTATAAATATTCAAAGATGGCATAAAGCTAGAGTTATCTCCAAATTGAGTTTTCTTTTCAATATGTCAAAGCTATTCATGGTAGATTTTGCATATTGACAGAATGTAAAGAAACAGAATGTTACAATCACATAAACTTTAAGTAGAAATTAAATTGGGTTGCTATTTTATCATGCAAATGTCATCGGATATAGCAATGACCAAATATTAAAAATGTTTTCAAATAAGCAAATAAAGGGAATGGTATTTTTCTCTTTGTTTACTGTTGCTATGTGGCTTGTCATAGATAAGTTGATACTCATTTACATTAGATAACTCAAAAAAGATAAACTCGCATTTTATTATGGTGTTCCTGACATTTCTGATCTGAAATTATAATACTTTGATAGTCTTTGTTTTGTGAAAAAAATATTTTCTGTCAAGTTATATGTATTTCACCTGATTGGACATGTTAGATAAATCTATGCTGAAATTAATGGTTTTTGGGGGTAGAGATGCTTTCCTTACACATTTGTTCATTGAATAAAGAAATATTTTCTTACCTTTGCTTATGTTATGTCCAAAATAATTCTAAATATTTTAATATCTTTGAAAAATCTACATAGAATTAGAGAAGAAAAACTAAAAAGTATATAAAATTAGTGCTATCCTTTTAAATTTCCTTTTTCAAAGGTGATCTTATGGAAAACTAATTAAGAAAAATTTTTTTGATGTTTGGCCCCAAATGTGGTAGGTTTACTTATCTAACCCTGGTAGTGAAAACTTCTGAATCCTAAATTTAATTTCAAAGGGACAAATGCAAAGACCATTAGCATGAACCAAGAAAAACATTTAGAAAAAATGCACTCAACTTTCATATTATTATAACTTGTTCTTTGTATTTGTTTATTTACGAACTCTGTTGCTTACATACTGGATTTTGGATTAGAAGGTTATAAGGAATGGTATAAGGAATGGTATAGTCTATGCCCTTGAAGATAACTTAAGAGGGATAGATAACTAAAAAATGAATACTTATATAAAAAGATAGGAAATTATTTAAAAATAAGATATGAATCATCAGAGAGGAGATCAGTTAACCTCCCAAAATCAGGTGCTGGGATATAGGGAAAATGTATAAAAGTTACCCATTAGTAATAACAATAATATATTAATAATAGCAAGGGAAAAGAGATGAAATATGCATAATTTCATGTGGTGGTGATTATTATAACTCAGATTTTTTTAACTGAAGGTATCTAGCAAACTTTAAAAATAATTTTAATGAATGCGTAATAAGTATATATACAATTAAAAAAACACTTTGAAAGAACATTCAGAAACAGCTATCTTAAATAAGCATATATCTAAGCTTAATGTAAATAATGTGTGAGTACATGCATGCACATCTGTGCATGTGAGTGTATTGGAAACAGATTATTG